>NC_091152.1:18455795-18726261 GCF_040958095.1 Procambarus clarkii
TTGCAAGGTTTCAAGAGATTTCAGCTCTTTGTCAGTATACAGTGTGAGATGTAGAGCATTGTAGTCAATCACAGAGCGTATAAATGATACATAAAACATTTTAGCAAGTCTCACGTTAAGCCCATGATTGACACCAACAAGGACCAGCAAGGGCTTTAATCTCTCCCACAGTCTCCTCTTGAGAGAAGAAAGGTACCCAGGGTCGTTAATGGGGACACCAAGGTATCTGTAAGACTCGCAGTTCTCAAGTGCTCGCCCATCTATATGATAATTGTGTGGTGGAATAACACGTGGAATGAGGGCACGAGTTTTCTGTACAGAGATAAGGAGGCCACATTCCTCAGCTCCGGTAGCAAAAGCGTCGAGCAGAACTTGCATTCTAGGCTCGGTGGCAGCCTGTAAACATATATCATCAGCATAACAAATGACAGTGTCTTCATTATTAGTTGGAAGATCTTTAATAAGTTTATGCATCAGAACATTGAACAACAAGGGGCTGAGGACCCCTGCTTGTGGAGTTCCCAGTTCAAAGTGTTTGCTCTCTGTGCTTTTAACACCATTAAACAAAACATATGCTGTTCGATTAGACAAATAGCCCTTTATCCATTTCAGTAATTTTCCTTGTATTCCCAGCTCGGCAAGCTGTTCCAGTATGATTTCTCTGTTTGCTGTATCAAAAGCTGCTGCTAGGTCGATGAAGACTGTTTGGAGGGAAGCTTCAATATGTGCGAAGTACTCAGCAAAACAGTGTTGTGTACTGAGCCCAGGCATAAATCCAAACAGTTGAGGTGACAGGTGCCCCTGTATACGATACATGAGTCGGTTAAGAACAATACGTTCAAGCACTTTACAAACACACGATGTTAAAGATATGGGGCTATAATTATCTGAGTGTGGTTTGGGGATGGGAACAATGACACTCTTTGTCCAAGCATCAGGTAATACTCCTTCACGTAAACTCATTCTGTACAACACTAATAGTGGATGTGGTGGAGGCGGACTCCATACACAGTTTTAAATGCAGATATGATAGAGCCCAATAGGCTCAGGAACCTGTACACCAGTTGATTGACGGTTGAGAGGCGGGACCAAAGAGCCAAAGCTTAACCAGCGCAAGCACAACTAGGCGAGTACACACACACACACACACACACACACACACACACACACACACACACACACACACACACACACACACTTGCGCGCCTTGTGGCTGAGTGGACAGCGCTCTGGATGTATAGATCTAGGTACGCGGGATCGATCTTGGGCCATGATGGAAACAAAATGGGTAAAGTTTCTTTCACCCTGATACCCCTGTTACCTAGCAGTATAGATAGGTATCTGGGAGTTAGACTGCCTCCCCCCCGTCCCCCCCCCCTCCACACACACACATTTTTCAGGCATCCCTGTTTACAGGAGTTGTAGCTGATGTGTGGAAAAAGGCTAACATTGTTCCAGTCTACAAAAGTGGAAGCAGGGAAGACCCCCTTAATTATAGACCTGTATCATTGACAAGTGTAATAGTGAAAATATTGGAAAAAATAATTAAAACTAAATGGGTAGAACACCTGGAGAGAAATGATATAATATCAGACAGACAGTATGGTTTTCGATCTGGAAGATCCTGTGTATCGAATTTACTCAGTTTCTATGATCGAGCAACAGAGATATTACAGGAAAGAGATGGTTGGGTTGACTGCATCTATCTGGACCTAAAAATGGCTTTCGTCAGAGTTCCACATAAGAGGTTGTTTTGGAAACTGGAAAATATTGGAGGGGTGACAGGTAAGCTTCTATCATGGATGAAAAATTTTCTGACTGACAGAAAAATGAGGGCTGTGATCAGAGGTAATGTATCGGACTGGAGAAATGTCACAAGTGGAGTACCACAGGGTTCAGTTCTTGCACCAGTGATGTTTATTGTCTACATAAATGATCTACCAGTTGGTATACAGAATTATATGAACATGTTTGCTGATGATGCTAAGATAATAGGAAGGATAAGAAACTTAGATGATTGTCATGCGCTTCAAGATGACCTGGACAAAATAAGTATATGGAGCACCACTTGGCAAATGGAATTTAATGTTAATAAATGCCATGTTATGGAATGTGGAATAGGAGAACATAGACCCCACACAACCTATATATTATGTGAGAAATCTTTAAAGAATTCTGATAAAGAAAGAGATCCAGGGGTGGTTCTAGATAGAAAACTATCACCTGAGGACCACATAAAGAATATTGTGCAAGGAGCCTATGCTATGCTTTCTAACTTCAGAATTGCTTTTAAATACATGATGGCGATATACTAAAAAATTGTTCACGAATTTTGGTAGGCCAAAGTTAGAATATGCAGCGGTTGTGTGGTGCCCATATCTTAAGAAGCACATCAACAAACTGGAAAAGGTGCAAAGACATGCTACTAAGTGGCTCCCAGAACTGAAGGGCAAGAGCTACGAGGAGAGGTTAGAGGCATTAAATATGCCAAAACTAGCAGACAGAAGAAAAAGAGGTGATATGATCACTACATACAAAATAGTAACAGGAATTGATAAAATTGATAGGGAAGATTTCCTGAGACCTGGAACTTTAAGAACAAGAGGTCATAGATATAAACTAGCTAAACACAGATGCCGAAGAAATATAAGAAAATTCACTTTCGCAAATAGAGTGGTAGACGGTTGGAACAAGTTAAGTGAGAAGGTGGTGGAGGCCAAGACCGTCAGTAGTTTCAAAGCGTTATATGACAAAGAGTGCTGGGAAGACGGGACACCACGAGCGTAGCTCTCATCCTGTAACTGCACTTAGGTAATTACACACACACACACATTTGATTGATTAAAATTAACGTATTTTATACGTTAAAAAGACATCTATATTTAAATAGTTACAGTCACCTGTCTGAGACCAAGTATAAACGTCAGAAAACATTTTGTGTTTGTTGGGTAGAAGCCCGCTGGTAATCCTTCCTCTCACGCCCTAACACTGTACACCAACCCACTCCACCACTACCACACTCGCTCTCATTAACGAGAAATACCAAATATTTTCATTAGCAAACCGCCGATCATAGTCGACCGCAACATCATTTGGTTCATTTTGAGTATTATTACGCTACACACAAACATCCCCACAAACTCCACAAGCATCACGTATTGTTTTAACTTTTCGTTGTCTTTCCTGACTGTGTGTGTGGCTTAGCGGAGGGCCGTGTTCTGGTGGTGGTACTGACGGGCGGTGAGGAAGGTCCCGGCCAGCGGCAGGTGGGACACCTCCACGGTGGGTATATCCAGGAGAACATCTGGCGGCTCCATGAAGTGATCATATATCTTGTCAAACTTGGGCATCTGCTGAAATACTTGAAACATTTCCTCCCTGGAGTGTATCTCCGTCCACAGTTGGACGTATAGCTTGTCGTTCTGCTCCTTCTGATAGGTGAGGTAAGGACTGCTGGCCAGGTACGGCCCGGTCACCACCACGCAGAGTAGCAAGACTTTTCCAGTGTTCTTCATCATCTCGTTAAACTTGGCCGACTAAGAAAGAAGCTTGCAGACAGCGATCTGATATCCTGGATACAACTTTATTAGTCAGGTTGGAATTATTGTATTAACCTGAAATTACTGTTGTATGGTGACTACCGTGCTATAACTACTGCACAGTGACTATTATAGAGTCAAAATTGTCTTTAGGGGTATTAATAATAATAAGAAATAATTTTTATATACAAGAAAGAACAATAGGATTGTGAGATTACATAAGACTGGTAATTTTTACATTCTTGCAGAGTCACTAATACGCATAGTGTTTCGGGCAGGTCCTTACTCTTATATCTCAAGCAACACGAAAAGGTACATTGTAGTCAAATTTTACATCAACATAAAACTACAATAAAAATTGACAGGTGATTACACAGGTAAAGTTATATGACTTAAGTACCAATATTGGTGAAGTGGGTAGTACAAGATACAGTGTGAAGTACAAGATACAGTGTGAGTTTGAAGCACGACGTAGGAAACTATATGGATGAAATTAGCTACTTTTTGGCTTTATTTTTGAATAAGGTATGGCTTGGACAATTTCATAATTCAATAGGGAATAAGTTCCCTAATTCCTTAGTTCCCTATTTAGAAAGGGAGTATAGTAACCATTGACTATTATAGTAACTTCTGCGTTATTTTATAGAAGCCTTTGGTGAAAATATTTTATTGACTATTGTCTTCAGTACTGTAGTGGCAATTGTGTTGTAGCTAATGTAGTGATGTGAATGTTAACTATTGTAGAGTGATTATTGTCTTGTAATTTATGTATGGAGGTTATTGTCTTGTGTCTAGTGTATAGTGATCATTGTCTTGTGTCCAGTGTATAGTGATCATTGTCTTGTGTCTAGTGTATAGTGGTCATTGTCTTGTGTCTAGTGTATAGTGATCATTGTCTTGTGTCTAGTGTATAGTGATCATTGTCTTGTGTCTAGTGTATAGTGGTCATTGTCTTGTGTCTAGTGTATAGTGATCATTGTCTTGTGTCTAGTGTATAGTGATCATTGTCTTGTGTCTAGTGTATAGTGGTCATTGTCTTGTGTATAGTGTATAGTGGTCATTGTCTTGGGTCCAGTGTATAGTGATCATTGTCTTGTGTCTAGTGTATAGTGGTCATTGTCTTGTGTATAGTGTATAGTGATCATTGTCTTGGGTCCAGTGTATAGTGATCATTGTCTTGTGTCTAGTGTATAGTGGTCATTGTCTTGGGTCCAGTGTATAGTGATCATTGTCTTGTGTCTAGTGTATAGTGGTCATTGTCTTGTGTATAGTGTATAGTGATCATTGTCTTGGGTCCAGTGTATAGTGATCATTGTCTTGTGTCTAGTGTATAGTGGTCATTGTCTTGTGTCTAGTGTATAGTGGTCATTGTCTTGTGTATAGTGTATAGTGATCATTGTCTTGGGTCCAGTGTATAGTGATCATTGTCTTGTGTCTAGTGTATAGTGGTCATTGTCTTGTGTATAGTGTATAGTGATCATTGTCTTGGGTCCAGTGTATAGTGATCATTGTCTTGTGTCTAGTGTATAGTGGTCATTGTCTTGTGTATAGTGTATAGTGATCATTGTCTTGGGTCCAGTGTATAGTGATCATTGTCTTGTGTCTAGTGTATAGTGGTCATTGTCTTGGGTCCAGTGTATAGTGGTCATTGTCTTGTGTATAGTGTATAGTGATCATTGTCTTGGGTCCAGTGTATAGTGATCATTGTCTTGTGTCTAGTGTATAGTGGTCATTGTCTTGTGTATAGTGTATAGTGATCATTGTCTTGGGTCCAGTGTATAGTGATCATTGTCTTGTGTCTAGTGTATAGTGGTCATTGTCTTGTGTATAGTGTATAGTGATCATTGTCTTGGGTCCAGTGTATAGTGATCATTGTCTTGTGTCTAGTGTATAGTGGTCATTGTCTTGTGTATAGTGTATAGTGATCATTGTCTTGGGTCCAGTGTATAGTGATCATTGTCTTGTGTCTAGTGTATAGTGGTCATTGTCTTGGGTCCAGTGTATAGTGGTCATTGTCTTGTGTATAGTGTATAGTGATCATTGTCTTGGGTCCAGTGTATAGTGATCATTGTCTTGTGTCTAGTGTATAGTGGTCATTGTCTTGTGTATAGTGTATAGTGATCATTGTCTTGGGTCCAGTGTATAGTGATCATTGTCTTGTGTCTAGTGTATAGTGGTCATTGTCTTGTGTATAGTGATCATTGTCTTGGGTCCAGTGTATAGTGATCATTGTCTTGTGTCTAGTGTATAGTGGTCATTGTCTTGTCACATGTCAATTTCCAGGGACACATTCTAAATATATCAAAAAAAGTTTCAAAAACTGTTGGCATTCTTTCTAAGATCAGATATTATGTACCACGCCCTGCCCTGGTGACGCTCTATTACTCCCTCATCTATCCTTATCTCAACTATGGTATTTGTGCTTGGGGTTCTACTACCCAGGGAGCCGGTCGGCCGAGCGGACAGCACACTGGACTTGTGATCCTGTGGTCCCGGGTTCGGTCCCGGGCGCCCGCGAGAAACAATGGGCAGAGTTTCTTTCACCCTATGCACCTGTTACCTAGCAGTAAATAGGTACCTGGGTGTTAGTCAGCTGTCATGGGCTTCTTCCTTGGGGTGGAGGCTTGGTCGAGGCCCGGGCCGCGGGGACTCTAAAGCCCCGAAATCATCTCAAGATAACCCAGAATCATTTACGTCCTCTAATTACTCAACACAAAACTGCTATTAGGACAATATCCAACTCTGGCCCCAGACATCACTCGGTACCCCTACTCAAATCTCTGAATATATTAGACATTAAGTCACTGCACATTCTCTCTTGTGTATTATACATATATAAAACGCTGAACTGTAATGCCAATCCTGACCTTAAAAGCTTCATTGAAGGTTGTAACAGAACCCATGAGCACCACACCAGAAACAAATACCTTTTTGATATTCCAAGAGTACGACTTAGTCAAACTAGAAATGCTCTACAAATCAAGGGACCCAGAATGTGGAATGACCTTCCCAATCATGTCAAAGATTGTACCTCTCTCAACCAGTTTAAGATAAAAACTAAACACTACCTAATTAAAATGAGTAACCTACCTTACCCCTATAATGTCAACCCATGTCTGCTATTTTAAATGCTGTTTGTCGACCAAATTGTATATTTGCTATTTTTCTGCCATGTTCCCACCTTTTTTTATTTTATATTTTCTCAACACAATATATACTTTAATCTCAATTAGTATTAAATTTTAGTCTTAATGTTTTTCCTGCCCGAAACGCTTTGCGTAATAATGGCTTTAGGCATTGTATGTACTAGCTGTATCTATAACTCCATCAATGTTTGTATCACACCTTGTATGTATGTACTTTACCTGAATAAACATTTGAATTTGAATTTGTTTCGGCGGGTAGGCGGTTCCACGGGTTCATAACCCTGTGGCTGAAAAAGCATCCGTTCTCAGTCCAGCATTGTGACTTAATAATAATAATAACAATAATAAAAATAAAAACAACAATAATAATTAGTAATGGTAATGTCTTCTCACAGACATAATAACATAGGATATTATGTTACATACTTGTGAATATGTGAAATTTATGAACGAAATTCTTGTACCAGGAATGGTTGAGGGCCACAGGACAGAAGGACTGACTGGTTTGCAACGTTGCAAACCAAACATGACAGAGCGGACCTCACCAAAAATTTAAAATGCTGAATAATTTGGAGGACATTAATCCAGTCCACTTTAATAATTACCTAACGCTTTGAAACAACTAATAGGGGTAGAAGTAGCCTAAGCTACTCTATCTCTTTGAGATGTATTTTTTTTTTGTCTCAATAAACTTACTTGAACTTGAACAACTAACGATTTTGACCACCACATTCTCACTTAACTTCTTCCAACCGTCTACCACTCTTGTTTGCAAGAGTGAATGGTGGCTCTCAAGTAATTATCTTGTGACCTCGACGAGGCCAGCGGCGGCCTGTTAATTTAAAGGTCCACCAATTGTTCCTCATGATTTTATCCAACTGGATTTTGAATTTCAGAAATGTGTAATAGCCTATCCTCCTTTTATAATAGCTTGTCGCCCTCCTTCCGTTAACTAAACGGAACATCTGGAGATGGTATAAATCCACGATGAACATCATGGATTATTACATACTGTATATAAAAGGGCATTAAATTCAGCTATCCAGGAAATCAGATTAGCAAAAAAGAAACTACGAATGAAAGTTTGACCAAAACATAAAGGAAGGTTCAAAATCATTCTATGGACATACGAAGTAAAACCAAAACCAAAGACTCTGTCGGACCCTAAAATGTGAGTCTAACCAAGTTATATTGGATGATAAAAGGGCAGCAAACACTGAATGAATACTTTGCATCACTGTTCACCTAGAGAGATTGAATGACTTTCCATCAATCAATTACTCTTTTTGCTGATGGTCGTGTAAAGACACTTGTATTTCAGGGTACAGATATAATGGAATATCATTGGCTAGCACTTTGCATACAATAGGAATATTTAGTTTAATGAGATTGGCCACACTTCTACTCAACCAGTTTGCATATAGGTTACCTTCTTGTGCATTGGCAACACTTTCCCACCTACAAACAGCACTAGTCAGTTTATCTTGAAGTAGTAAGGGTGATGTTGGATCTTTCATCACCCTTGGAAGTGCTGAGCTGCTCAATTCTTTCACATATGGTTGGGAGTTTCAGCTCCTCCCTCATGTTGATGATTCTTGTGCATCTGGAGGCACTAAAATTATCCTCATATATCTTTATTTTGGATTTTCTCTAAAGCTCTCAGCCTATTGCCTTTGAGACAAATAAGGTGCAGGGCATGGTAGTTGACTAGTGATCTGACCTTGAATCAACAACAGGACACGTAGCATCACTACCACTCCCGTTGTCAACAACAGGACACGTAGCGTCACTACCACTCCCGTTGTCAACAACAGGACACATAGCGTCACTACCACTCCCGTTGTCAACAACAGGACACGTAGCATCACTACCACTCCCGTTGTCAACAACAGGACACGTAGCATCACTACCACTCCCGTTGTCAACAACAGGACACGTAGCTTCACTACCACTCCCGTTGTCAACAACAGGACACGTAGCTTCACTACCACTCCCGTTGTCAACAACAGGACACGTAGCATCACTACCACTCCCGTTGTCAACAACAGGACACGTAGCATCACTACCACTCCCGTTGTCAACAACAGGACACGTATCATCACTACCACTCCCGTTGTCAACAACAGGACACGTAGCATCACTACCACTCCCGTTGTCAACAACAGGACACGTAGCTTCACTACCACTCCCGTTGTCAACAACAGGACACGTAGCATCACTACCACTCCCGTTGTCAACAACAGGACACGTAGCTTCACTACCACTCCCGTTGTCAACAACAGGACACGTAGCATCACTACCACTCCCGTTGTCAACAACAGGACACGTAGCATCACTACCACTCCCGTTGTCAACAACAGGACACGTAGCATCACTACCACTCCCGTTGTCAACAACAGGACACATAGCGTCACTACCACTCCCGTTGTCAACAACAGGACACATAGCGTCACTACCACTCCCGTTGTCAACAACAGGACACGTAGCGTCACTACCACTCCCGTTGTCAACAACAGGACACGTAGCATCACTACCACTCCCGTTGTCAACAACAGGACACGTAGCATCACTTCCACTCCCGTTGTCAACAACAGGACACGTAGCGTCACTACCACTCCCGTTGTCAACAACAGGACACATAGCGTCACTACCACTCCCGTTGTCAACAACAGGACACGTAGCTTCACTACCACTCCCGTTGTCAACAACAGGACACGTAGCTTCACTACCACTCCCGTTGTCAACAACAGGACACATAGCGTCACTACCACTCCCGTTGTCAACAACAGGACACATAGCGTCACTACCACTCCCGTTGTCAACAACAGGACACATAGCGTCACTACCACTCCCGTTGTCAACAACAGGACACGTAGCATCACTACCACTCCCGTTGTCAACAACAGGACACGTAGCGTCACTACCACTCCCGTTGTCAACAACAGGACACGTAGCGTCACTACCACTCCCGTTGTCAACAACAGGACACATAGCGTCACTACCACTCCCGTTGTCAACAACAGGACACGTAGCTTCACTACCACTCCCGTTGTCAACAACAGGACACGTAGCTTCACTACCACTCCCGTTGTCAACAACAGGACACATAGCGTCACTACCACTCCCGTTGTCAACAACAGGACACATAGCGTCACTACCACTCCCGTTGTCAACAACAGGACACATAGCGTCACTACCACTCCCGTTGTCAACAACAGGACACGTAGCATCACTACTACTCCCGTTGTCAACAACAGGACACGTAGCGTCACTACCACTCCCGTTGTCAACAACAGGACACGTAGCTTCACTACCACTCCTGTTGTCAACAACAGGACACGTAGCTTCACTACCACTCCCGTTGTCAACAACAGGACACGTAGCTTCACTACCACCCCCGTTGTCAACAACAGGACACGTAGCTTCACTACCACTCCCGTTGTCAACAACAGGACACGTAGCTTCACTACCACTCCCGTTGTCAACAACAGGACACGTAGCTTCACTACCACCCCCGTTGTCAACAACCACGAAGTTGTACTTTAGTTTTTGGTAAATTCTTTATTATAATAATATTATAATTCACAAGTACAATTATACAGGAACAGGAATTATAAGGGAGAAAGTACTAAGCCAGGATGATTACATAGCTCTTTATTATAATTAAAATACTATAATTTATTATACAAAATTTGTTTGTTTTACAGGACTTTTTCTGTGGTTACAGGTCTATCGGTGCATCCGATGTTAGGTCTAACACCGGCTAGAGCCTCAGCCCTGGTGAGGATAGGGATTGCTGTTGCGTTCCAAGACGGCCTTTTCTGCTGTGAAAGTTATATTGGTGTATCGGAGGATGTCATCTCCGATCATGTATTCTAAATCATATACTTGCATGATGTATACGTCTGTGTGGAATGTAAGACCTTGGAATTTTATTTCTGCGTTCCTTATAACGTGTTTAGTTTTTAAAGCCTTTTCGTGAAAATTTGTAATTTCTTTCATTGCACACGATTCAATTTTAAGACCCAGTTTTCTGGCACGACGTCTGCTCATAGTTGTTATGGTGGCACCAGTGTCCAGAAAAGCCGTTGATCTCTTGCCGTTGATTTTGGTTTTGAGTCTGATGGAATCGTAGTTTGTGACAGAGTACTTCGTGTTATCCTCCAACTTGTGCATTTTCAGTGGCCGTAGTATTAGTCGGGGCTTTTTCAGGTCATTGATTATTGAACAGTTATGTGCAACTAAAACATCCATGCCCAGTAAAGCATCATTTGTGGGTAAATCGTCAACATAGATCTCTGCCTCCAAGGATAAATTTGCTCTCCGGAAAAAAGGTTTAGCTTTCAGGACCCCCTTGTAGAACTTTGAGAAGTCCATTTGCTTCCACTCGTTATCATTTATGTCTATGGACTCCATTTTATCTAAACGCTTAAAATCCTTGCCCATTACGGCCTCCAAGCCATGTTCCTTCATGAAGGGAACCGTAACAAGGGTTTCGCTTGAGCCGGTGTCCACCACGAAATGAACTCCCTGCCCTTCTAGCTGCACAGATACAAACAATTTATTGTCGACCCGGTGAAGAGGGATGGACACCTCTCGTGATGCTCGTTTCTTGTGCCCCATTGTTCCGCTTGATAGTATTATACATAACTGTCGTTAGGAAACCTGACCTGTTGCTTATATCCGTGATACAATTTATTTAGTTAGGCGGCAAGTGTTTAGTTAGGCTGCAATAGTGTTTAGTTAGGCGGCAAGTGTTTAGTTAGGCGGCAATAGTGTTTAGTTAGGCTGCAATAGTGTTTAGTTAGGCTGCAATAGTGTTTAGTTAGGCGGCAAGTGTTTAGTTAGGCTGCAATAGTGTTTAGTTAGGCTGCAATAGTGTTTAGTTAGGCGGCAAGTGTTTAGTTAGGCTGCAATAGTGTTTAGTTAGGCTGCAATAGTGTTTAGTTAGGCGGCAAGTGTTTAGTTAGGCTGCAATAGTGTTTAGTTAGGCTGCAATAGTGTTTAGTTAGGCGGCAAGTGTTTAGTTAGGCTGCAATAGTGTTTAGTTAGGCTGCAATAGTGTTTAGTTAGGCTGCAATAGTGTTTAGTTAGGCTGCAATAGTGTTTAGTTAGGCTGCAAGTGTTTAGTTAGGCTGCAATAGTGTTTAGTTAGGCTGCAATAGTGTTTAGTTAGGCTGCAATAGTGTTTAGTTAGCTATACAATTAATAGTGTTGTAAATAATATAACTAACTAAACACTTAAAATCTGTTGTTGACAACGTGTCCTGTTGTTGACAACGGGAGTGGTAGTGACGGTACGTGTCCTGTTGTTGACAACGGGAGTGGTAGTGACGCTACGTGTCCTGTTGTTGACAACGGGAGTGGTAGCGACGCTACGTGTCCTGTTGTTGACAACGGGAGTGGTAGTGACGCTACGTGTCCTGTTGTTGACAACGGGAGTGGTAGTGACGCTACGTGTCCTGTTGTTGACAACGGGATTGGTAGCGACGCTACGTGTCCTGTTGTTGACAACGGGAGTGGTAGTGACGCTACGTGTCCTGTTGTTGACAACGGGAGTGGTAGTGACGCTACGTGTCCTGTTGTTGACAACGGGAGTGGTAGCGACGCTACGTGTCCTGTTGTTGACAACGGGAGTGGTAGTGACGCTACGTGTCCTGTTGTTGACAACGGGAGTGGTAGTGACGCTACGTGTCCTGTTGTTGACAACGGGAGTGGTAGCGACGCTACGTGTCCTGTTGTTGACAACGGGAGTGGTAGTGACGCTACGTGTCCTGTTGTTGACAACGGGAGTGGTAGTGACGGTACGTGTCTTGTTGTTGACAACGGGAGTGGTAGTGACGCTACGTGTCCTGTTGTTGACAACGGGAGTGGTAGTGACCGTGTCCTGTTGTTGACAACGGGAGTGGTAGTGATGCTACGTGTCCTGTTGTTGACCACGGGAGTGGTAGTGACGCTACGTGTCCTGTTGTTGACAACGGGAGTGGTAGTGACGGTACGTGTCCTGTTGTTGACAACGGGAGTGGTAGTGACGGTACGTGTCCTGTTGTTGACAACGGGAGTGGTAGTGACGCTACGTGTCCTGTTGTTGACAACGGGAGCGGTAGTGACGCTACGTGTCCTGTTGTTGACAACGGGAGTGGTAGTGACGCTACGTGTCCTGTTGTTGACAACGGGAGTGGTAGTGACGCTACGTGTCCTGTTGTTGACAACGTGTCCTGTTGTTGACAACGGGAGTGGTAGCGACGCTACGTGTCCTGTTGCTGACAACGGGAGTGGTAGTGACGCTACGTGTCCTGTTGTTGACAACGGGAGTGGTAGCGACGCTACGTGTCCTGTTGCTGACAACGGGAGTGGTAGTGACGCTACGTGTCCTGTTGTTGACAACGGGAGCGGTAGCGATGCTACGTGTCCTGTTGTTGACAACGGGAGTGGTAGTGACGCTACGTGTCCTGTTGTTGACAACGGGAGCGGTAGCGACGCTACGTGTCCTGTTGTTGACAACGGGAGTGGTAGCGACGCTACGTGTCCTGTTGTTGACAACGGGAGTGGTAGTGACGCTACGTGTCCTGTTGTTGACAACGGGAGTGGTAGTGATGCTACGTGTCCTGTTGTTGACAACGGGAGTGGTAGTGACGCTACGTGTCCTGTTGTTGACACCGGGAGTGGTAGTGACGCTACGTGTCCTGTTGTTGACAACGGGAGTGGTAGTGACGCTACGTGTCCTGTTGTTGACAACGGGAGTGGTAGTGACGCTACGTGTCCTGTTGTTGACAACGGGAGTGGTAGTGACGCTTCGTGTCCTGTTGTTGACAACGGGAGTGGTAGTGACGCTACGTGTCCTGTTGTTGACAACGGGAGTGGTAGTGACGCTACGTGTCCTGTTGTTGACAACGGGAGTGGTAGTGACGCTACGTGTCTTGTTGTTGACAACGGGAGTGGTAGTGATGCTACGTGTCCTGTTGTTGACAACGGGAGTGGTAGTGACGCTACGTGTCCTGTTGTTGACAACGGGAGTGGTAGTGACGCTACGTGTCCTGTTGTTGACAACGGGAGTGGTAGTGATGCTACGTGTCCTGTTGTTGACAACGGGAGTGGTAGTGACGCTACGTGTCCTGTTGTTGACACCGGGAGTGGTAGTGACGCTACGTGTCCTGTTGTTGACAACGGGAGTGGTAGTGACGCTACGTGTCCTGTTGTTGACAACGGGAGTGGTAGTGACGCTACGTGTCCTGTTGTTGACAACGGGAGTGGTAGTGACGCTTCGTGTCCTGTTGTTGACAACGGGAGTGGTAGTGACGCTACGTGTCCTGTTGTTGACAACGGGAGTGGTAGTGACCGTGTCCTGTTGTTGACAACGGGAGTGGTAGTGATGCTACGTGTCCTGTTGTTGACCACGGGAGTGGTAGTGACGCTACGTGTCCTGTTGTTGACAACGGGAGTGGTAGTGACGGTACGTGTCCTGTTGTTGACAACGGGAGTGGTAGTGACGGTACGTGTCCTGTTGTTGACAACGGGAGTGGTAGTGACGCTACGTGTCCTGTTGTTGACAACGGGAGCGGTAGTGACGCTACGTGTCCTGTTGTTGACAACGGGAGTGGTAGTGACGCTACGTGTCCTGTTGTTGACAACGGGAGTGGTAGTGACGCTACGTGTCCTGTTGTTGACAACGTGTCCTGTTGTTGACAACGGGAGTGGTAGCGACGCTACGTGTCCTGTTGCTGACAACGGGAGTGGTAGTGACGCTACGTGTCCTGTTGTTGACAACGGGAGTGGTAGCGACGCTACGTGTCCTGTTGCTGACAACGGGAGTGGTAGTGACGCTACGTGTCCTGTTGTTGACAACGGGAGCGGTAGCGACGCTACGTGTCCTGTTGCTGACAACGGGAGTGGTAGTGACGCTACGTGTCCTGTTGTTGACAACGGGAGCGGTAGCGACGCTACGTGTCCTGTTGTTGACAACGGGAGTGGTAGCGACGCTACGTGTCCTGTTGTTGACAACGGGAGTGGTAGTGACGCTACGTGTCCTGTTGTTGACAACGGGAGTGGTAGTGATGCTACGTGTCCTGTTGTTGACAACGGGAGTGGTAGTGACGCTACGTGTCCTGTTGTTGACAACGGGAGTGGTAGTGATGCTACGTGTCCTGTTGTTGACAACGGGAGTGGTAGTGACGCTACGTGTCCTGTTGTTGACAACGGGAGTGGTAGTGACGCTACGTGTCCTGTTGTTGACAACGGGAGTGGTAGTGATGCTACGTGTCCTGTTGTTGACAACGGGAGTGGTAGTGACGCTACGTGTCCTGTTGTTGACAACGGGAGTGGTAGTGACGCTACGTGTCCTGTTGTTGACAACGGGAGTGGTAGTGACGCTACGTGTCCTGTTGTTGACAACGGGAGTGGTAGTGACGCTACGTGTCCTGTTGTTGACAACGGGAGTGGTAGTGACGCTACGTGTCCTGTTGCTGACAACGGGAGTGGTAGTGACGCTACGTGTCCTGTTGTTGACAACGGGAGTGGTAGCGACGCTACGTGTCCTGTTGCTGACAACGGGAGTGGTAGTGACGCTACGTGTCCTGTTGTTGACAACGGGAGCGGTAGCGATGCTACGTGTCCTGTTGTTGACAACGGGAGTGGTAGTGACGCTACGTGTCCTGTTGTTGACAACGGGAGCGGTAGCGACGCTACGTGTCCTGTTGTTGACAACGGGAGTGGTAGCGACGCTACGTGTCCTGTTGTTGACAACGGGAGTGGTAGTGACGCTACGTGTCCTGTTGTTGACAACGGGAGTGGTAGTGATGCTACGTGTCCTGTTGTTGACAACGGGAGTGGTAGTGATGCTACGTGTCCTGTTGTTGACAACGGGAGTGGTAGTGACGCTACGTGTCCTGTTGTTGACAACGGGAGTGGTAGTGACGCTACGTGTCCTGTTGTTGACAACGGGAGTGGTAGTGACGCTACGTGTCCTGTTGTTGACAACGGGAGTGGTAGTGACGCTACGTGTCCTGTTGTTGACAACGGGAGTGGTAGTGACGCTACGTGTCCTGTTGTTGACAACGGGAGTGGTAGTGACGCTACGTGTCCTGTTGTTGACAACGGGAGTGGTAGTGACGCTACGTGTCCTGTTGTTGACAACGGGAGTGGTAGTGACGCTACGTGTCCTGTTGTTGACAACGGGAGTGGTAGTGACGCTACGTGTCCTGTTGTTGACAACGGGAGTGGTAGTGACGCTACGTGTCCTGTTGTTGACAACGGGAGTGGTAGTGACGCTACGTGTCCTGTTGTTGACAACGGGAGTGGTAGTGACGCTACGTGTCCTGTTGTTGACAACGGGAGTGGTAGTGACGCTACGTGTCCTGTTGTTGACAACGGGAGTGGTAGTGACGCTACGTGTCCTCTTGTTGACAACGGGAGTGGTAGTGACGCTACGTGTCTTGTTGTTGACAACGGGAGTGGTAGTGATGCTACGTGTCCTGTTGTTGACAACGGGAGTGGTAGTGACGCTACGTGTCCTGTTGTTGACAACGGGAGTGGTAGTGACGCTACGTGTCCTGTTGTTGACAACGGGAGTGGTAGTGACGCTACGTGTCTTGTTGTTGACAACGGGAGTGGTAGTGACGCTACGTGTCCTGTTGTTGACAACGGGAGTGGTAGTGACGCTACGTGTCCTGTTGTTGACAACGGGAGTGGTAGTGACGCTACGTGTCCTGTTGTTGACAACGGGAGTGGTAATGACGCTACGTGTCCTGTTGTTGACAACGGGAGTGGTAGTGACGCTACGTGTCCTGTTGTTGACAACGGGAGTGGTAGTGACGCTACGTGTCCTGTTGTTGACAACGGGAGTGGTAGTGACGCTACGTGTCCTGTTGTTGACAACGGGAGTGGTAGTGACGCTACGTGTCCTGTTGTTATCGATGGGAACTATGACCTTTCGAAGATCAATGTTGTATATGATCAATATATTGTATATAATCATCATCATATACAGACATTAATTAACTTATAAAATGTTGAGATAAAGATAGACGTATGTTAATTATGATGCAGGATCGCTCTTAAGAACTACATTATAAACCATAATATTATAAATATAATAATTCATTGTGTCGGGGGACAGGATGCTACAGTATATGCATACACGATAGGCTTTTATCAAGATCATTCCTAAGGTGGAATTACTGACCCCGCCCAGGATGCGAACCCACAACAAACTGACTAACTCATGAATACCTACTTACTGCTAGGTGAACAGTCGCATTACGTGAAAGGAAATGTACCCAATCATTTCTGTCCCGCCCAAGATTCGAACACGGAATTCTCGATTGTGCGTCGAGAACGAACACAACTATGTACTACTGTGCAACCCATACTCATCCTGTGAGTGGTAGTTCATTGTGTACCCTATATTCATCCTGTACTCATACTCATCCTATACTCATGCTCATCCTCATTATTTTTGCACCCCATACTCATCGTCAAGATGTATATTTTACCAGCATTGTATTATATATTAAGAATAAAGGCTTAACTGGATTACGGACCAATAAACAAAATTAGAGCCATCACTAATTATCATGACAAACGGCTTAGGCTACACTTCCGCCTTCGACAAGCTGCCGCCGGAGGTGCCGGGTTTATTGTGCACCCCCAGCCCGGGAAGGGGGCATTGTGCACCCCCAGCCTGGGAAGGGGGCATTGTGCACGCCAGCCCGGGAAGGGGGCATTGTGCACCCCAGCCCGGGAAGGGGGCATTGTGCACCCCCAGCCCGGGAAGGGGGCATTGTGCACCCCAGCCCGGGAAGGGGGCATTGTGCACCCCAGCCCGGGAAGGGGGCATTGTGCACCCCAGCCCGGGAAGGGGGCATTGTGCACCCCCAGCCCGGGAAGGGGGCATTGTGCACCCCCAGCCCGGGAAGGGGGCATTGTGCACCCCAGCCCGGGAAGGGGGCATTGTGCACCCCCAGCCCGGGAAGGGGGCATTGTGCACCCCCAGCCCGGGAAGGGGGCATTGTGCACCCCAGCCCGGGAAGGGGGCATTGTGCACCCCCAGCCCGGGAAGGGGGCATTGTGCACCCCAGCCCGGGAAGGGGGCATTGTGCACCCCCAGCCCGGGAAGGGGGCATTGTGCCCCCCAGCCCGGGAAGGGGGCATTGTGCACCCCCAGCCCGGGAAGGGGGCATTGTGCACCCCAGCCCGGGAAGGGGGCATTGTGCACCCCTTGCCCGGGAAGGGGGCATTTTAAATATATGAAAAAAAGTTTCAAAAACTGTTGGCATTCTTTCTAAGATCAGATATTATGTACTCACCCTTCCCTGGTGACTCTCTATTACTCCCTCATCTATCCTTATCTCAACTATGGTATTTGTGCTTGGGGTTCTACTACCCAAAATCATTTACGTCCTCTAATTACTCAACACAAAGCTGCTATTAGGACAATAACAAACTCTGGCCCCAGACATCACTCAGTACTCTTACTCAAATCTCTGAATATGCAAGATATTAAGTCACTGCACATCCTCTCTTGTGTACTCTATATATTTAAAACTTTGAATTTCAATGTCAATCCTCACGTTAAAAGTATCCTAGAAGGTTGTAACAGAAACCATGAGCACCACACCAGAAACAAATACCTAATTGATATTCCAAGAGTGCGACTTAACCAAGCTAGAAATGCTCAACAATTCAAGGAACCCAGAATGTGGAATGACCTTCCCAATCATGTCAAAGGCTGTACCACCTTCAACTAGTTTAAGAGTAGAATAAGTACTACCTAATTAACTCCATGTAACCTACCTTGACCCCTAAATGTCAACTCATGTCTTGTTTGTAAACAGTTCTGTTTGTTGACCAAGTTGTACAATTACTGATTTCTGCCATGTCCCCCCCCCCTTTCTTTTTCGTATTCCTTTTTTCAACACAATTTATTCTTTACTCCTAATTCAACCCGCCGTAGACTCAAGTCCATTACACCCAGCGGTCGACCCCACAGACGCATTCATAAATTTTAACATGCTGTTTATTCAAAACGGGAATTTTCTCAAGTATAAATTAATATTATAATATATTAGCATATTGTGTATATATAGGCATAGGATAGGTTAGGTGTTTAGGTTCTGTTGGCGATTATTTATATTTGTAGTACGTGGGTGAAGCATTTACAGCGTTGTGATTCGAACAAAATTCGTCAGTGAAGCACTTGTTCCGGATATGTTCGAACGTCAGCAGTTGTGAGTCGTGTGTAAACCGCTTTTCATTCATAAACAGGGGGTTTGGCGGGTGCATGGAATCACTTTTGGATCTTTGTTTGGAGGACGGGCTGTGTAGTAAGTTGGTGAAGCACTTGTTCCGGAAGTGTTCGAACGAAATTAATTGTGAGTCGTGTGTAAACCGTTTTTCATTCATAAACAGGGGGTTTGGCGAGTGCATGGAATCACTTTTGGGTCTTTGTTTGGAGGACGGGCTGCAGAATTACTATTAAGCTTTAGTCTAGGTTTTTTTATCCCCCACACCTTGCCCGAAACGCTATGTGTATTAGTGGCTTTAGGCATTGTATGTACTAGCTCTATCTATTATCCAACATTGTTTGTAACTCTGCATCTATGTATGTACTTTTTCTGAATAAAGAATTATTATTATTATTATTATTATTATTATTATTATTATTATTATTATTATTATTATTATTATTATTATTATTATTATTATTATTATTATTATTATTATTATTATTATTATTATTATTATTATTATTATTATTATTATTATTATTATTATTATTATTATTATTATTATTATTATTATTATTATTATTATTATTATTATTATTATTATTATTATTATTATTATTATTATTATTATTATTATTATTATTATTATTATTATTATTATTATTATTATTATTATTATTATTATTATTATTATTAAAGTTAGCCTGAAAACGGTGGTGACCGCAGGGTATTAACGGGCGTCATAGAAAACGAGGTAGCTCCAATGGCTAACTATTGGGGACTTGAACGGTGGCCGAGAAGTTCGGATGCACAAAGCCTAAATGTTGTACAAGAATGTACTGTGCATGACCAAAGTTACGAAATGTACATATTGGTAAGGAAGGTCACTTATAGATAAGTGGGTGGGGGGGAAGAGGGGGTAGGCAAGGCAATTATCAGGAGAAACCGCTACACCATTACAACTGTATAGCACTTTTATTTATTTATTTATTTATTTATTTATTTATTTATTTATTTATTTATTTATTTATTTATTTATTTATTTATTTATTTATTTATTTATTTATTTATATATATACAAGAAAGTACATTGGGGGTTAAGAGAGAACATAGAGTGTAGGTTGAAATTACAATCTTGTAAAGCCACTAGCACGCATAGCATTTCGGGCAAGTCCTTAAACTAACCTTAGAGCAAATCTTTAAACTAACAGAAAGTTTAGAGAAATTAGAGTAAAATTGATAAAAAATGGTTTAACAGGTACATTACAGCTTTACTTTACAAGTACAGATGATTTTAAGTAGGATAATGACAGTAAAATTGTAAAAAAAAAAAAAAATACAGGTACATTGCAAGAATTTTTGACACAAAAGCAGATCAGAACAATACACAATAATGAAGAAGGATTCCTAAGTACAATTAGGAACACATCTCAGGGTTATACATTGGATCACTGAAGCACAATATGAGGATCATTACAAGGAGTAATGCAGTAGAATATGCACTCAATACAACAACCATGATAACAGATGATCTAAGATTACAATGGTGAAGATTATGTCTTAGGTACAAAGAATGGGGGATTGGGTAGCACTAGAAACAGTGTGAAGATGAAGCTCTAGGTAGAAGATTATGAAGATGAAATTAGGTACTTTTTGGTTATATTTTTGAATAAGGCAAAAGTTGGACAGCTTTTCAGTTCATTAGCGAGTGAGTTCCATTGACTATGTCCCTTTATTTGCATAGAGTGTTTACACAGATTAAGTTTGACTCTGGGGATATCAAAGAGATATTTATGTCAGGTGTGGTGAGTATGTGTTTATTTATTTATTTATTTATTTATTTATGCATATACAAGAATGTACATAAGGAATGTGAGGATACAAATATGGTAATTACAGTCTTGTAAAGCCACTAGCACGCGCAGCGTTTCGGGCAGGTCCTTAATCTAAGAAAATTTTAAGGAGGTAAATACTTGCAAAATTTATAGACAAAAAAATGTTAACAGATTACATGAAATGAAAAAAAAAAAAAAAAAGATGAGAGAAAATTGTAGGTACAGTATATTAAAGCACATAGGTAGCTAAGATTGATTGCAATGACAGCTTAAAATGGTAGTTGACAACAAATTGGTAGGCACAATACAGCAGAAACAATATAAGATTGATTGCAATGACAGCTTGAATGGTAGTTGACAAAAATTGGTAGTCACAATACAGCATATGGCTAGCACATAAAAGAAGACAGCAATGAACACAATGATAAGGTTGTTTGAAATTACATAAAAATTAGGAGATTGGGTAACACTAGGTACAGAGCAAATTTAAAGCTCAGTGTAGGAAAACTAAGAAGATGAAGTTAGGTACTTTTTGGTTTTGCTTTTAAATAAGGCAAAAGTTTTACAGTTTTTCAATTCACTAGGGAGTGAGTTCCATAAACTAGGTCCCTTAATTTGCATAGAGTGTTTACACAGATTAAGTTTGACCCTGGGGATATCAAAGAGATATTTATTTCTGGTGTGGTGATAATGGGTCCTATTACATCTGTCCAGGAAGAGTTTCAGAATAGGGTTTGCATTTATATAAAGGGTTTTTATGAATGTAATTAGCACAAGAGAATGTATGGAGTGAATTTATGTTTAGCATGTTTAGGGATTTAAACAGGGGGAGCTGTGTGTTGTCTGAAAGCGGAGTTTGTTATTATTCTGATAGCAGATTTTTGCTGGGTGATGATGGGCTTGAGGTAGTTTGCAGTGGTTGAACCCCAAGCACAGATACCATAAGTAAGATAGGGATAGATAAGTGCATAATATAGTGAGAGGAGAGCAGAGTAGGGTACATAATATCTGATCTTAGAGAATATACCAACAGTTTTAGAAACCTTTTTAGTTATGTGTTGTATGTGGGTGCTGAAGTTGAGTCTCTCGTCTAGGTATAGGCCAAGGAACTTTCCATCAGTTTTATTGCTAATGTTTACATTGTCTATCTGAAGCTGAATTGCATTTGTTGATTTGCTTCCAAATAAGATGTAGTAGGTCTTTTTTATGTTTAGTGTAAGTTTATTGGTTGACATCCATAAGTGGACTTTTTTTTAGTTCATTGTTTACAACATTTTTTAATATGAATGGGTTGGGGTCAGAGTAGATGAGAGTAGTATCATCAGCAAACAAAATTGGTTTAAGCATGTTAGAAACATGTGCTTTCACAACCCAATATACCTTCGTCTATATAAATAAATAAATAAATAAATAAATAAATAAATAAATAAATAAATAAACAAATAAATAAATAAATAAACAAATAAATAAATAAAAAGAACGTGGCATGCAACATTGAAGCAGGTTGAGATTTGTGTAAAATAAAACATAAATATACCAAATGCGAAGTGGCGGGCATGTAAGCTTCAGAGTAAACAGTGGCAGAGGGCGACGTAACGACAGTCCCAGGAGGCCAGAGGGAGCTAGGGCCGTGGATGGCCAACTGCACGAGCGCATGTGACAATGCATCAACATACCCGAAGGCTACAAAATTAACCTGCATAACGAATTTGAAAATTATTGTTGAATATAATTACTAGATCAATAAAACTGACCGCACGCGGGAGAATACAAAGTAATCCTAAATACTGGCTTCCAAGTTCTAAGTGTATTAGTTTGGGGGAAATTTAATTGCTATAAAAAAAACTCTACTGGTGTGGGTTTTGGTATTCACAAGTTTTCATTTCATTTTAATTATATATACAAGAGTTCTTACATTCTTGTACAGCCACTAGCACGCATAGCGTTTCAGACAAGTCCTTAATATGTTCCCTGGAATACGACCCGCCAAATCGTTTAACAACCAGGTACCCAATTTACTGTTGGGTAAACAGAGGCTACAATTAAGGATTGGCGCCCAGTCAATCCTCCCCGACCAGGATACGAACCCAGGACAAAGCACTCGCGTAACGCCAGGTGAGCGTCTTACCACTACGCCACGGGGACTGCAAAAAAAAAGTAGCATTGAGGATCTCACAGAGCACCTGGGAGCACAGGACAAGGCTCCAACATCTTGCCGTGTATGGTGAAAGTGAAAATACTGATGAAAAAGTACCATATGGAGTCAAAATGGCAACTCGGAAAACGCAGTGTCATGGGGTACTAACGCAAGAGGTAGAAATAGCCTAAGCTACTCTGTCCCTTTGAGATGTATTCTCAATAAACGTACTTGAACTAACGCAGAAAGAAAACAAGCAAGCAACAACATGATGATGAAGATTAAGCCACCCAAAAGGTGGCACGGGCATGAATAGCCCGTAAGTGGTGGCCTTTTTGAGCCATTACCAGTATCAAGAGCTGATACTGGAGATTTGTGGAGGTGCGAATGCACCCTGCGTGACGGGAGATGTGACCCTTGTGAATGTGTTAAGATGAAGATGAAGCCACCCAAAAGGTGGCACGGGAAGCAACAACAACAACAACAATGGAAATATACCCCGGAGGGTGACAGGTGAAGTGAAGAGAGGAGGAGAATAGTGAGAGGAAATGGACACTGCTTGCGTGAAAGCAGTGGATTTTCTGGGGGGAGAAAAACAAGTACAGTGCCTTGCGGCAAGAGCTGCGCGTGCAGGAAATGGGGGGTACTTAAACAAGGGCAGGGAAGGTCACGACCTTTATGGGCAATTCATGCCAGTGCCACTTCTTGGGTGGCTTAATCTTTATCAATCAATCAGGTCACGACCTCTCGCAGAGCACATACGGAAGACATCTCCCGTCACGCAGGGTGCAGTCGCACCTCCACAGATCTCCAGTATCAGCTCTTGATACTGGTAAAGGCTCAAAAGGGCCACCACTTACGGGCTATTTATGCCCGTGCCACCTCTTGGGTGGCTTAATCTTAATCAATCAATCACGACCTCTGTACACCCCCAGACGCCGCCCACTTCACAAGCAACCTCCGCACTCCGCCGCCGACACGACTCCCACGTGGACCTGCTCGCCAGTACCAACGAGGACTTATTCTGATTAACTCCATGGATCTTACGCCAACACCTACGGTCCCGGACCTCAGCATGTCCGACATGATTGACGTGGACCCCCTCGACTTCTCAGCGTGAACCGGCAGGGTGAGCCAGCCCCGAGCCTGTCCCTGGCGCCGTCTCCTCCAGGGGGCGTTTTTACGCCCCCTGGGCGTTGCCTTGGGTTTGGTATCCCCCTCTCGTGCCTTGCCCATGTGTGTTCTTGGGGTCCACTCGGGCGGGCCCCTCGGGGCCACGTGGTGGGCGCCCGACGGGTTCCCTACGCCCTCGGGATGGAGCCGCACCCCGTGCGTGGTGGCGTTAGGTTAGGTTAGGGCTATGGGTGGGGCAAGGGCATGGGAGGCTCTCTTGTACACAATGGACGGAATTTCACTGGTGTTCCCTGCCTTGGTTTTTAGAGAGTGTATGATGGACACAACATCTGCCGGGCTGATTGGTGAAAGGAGAAGAGAGTTTGGATAGCTGCCTGAGAGATATGTGTCTGAGTCTGTGGGATTTTACTGGCAAGATTAGCACCAACCGATGAAAAGAAACTATTAAATTCATTTGCCATTTCTAAATCAGTTGACGGTATATCCCCATCCTTGTAGAGTTTTATTTGGTTATGTGAGTGTTGTTTAGTTCCTAGGATACTAGAGATTGTTTTCCAAGTGCTTTTCATGTTGCCTTTTGCTTAATTGAATCTATTCACATAATATGCAAGTTTTGCCTTTCTTATGATACTGGTAAGCATTGATGAGTACCTTTTAGCTACTTCCTTTGAAACTAGGCCAATCCTAAGTTTCTTTTCATATTCATGTTTCTTATGGATTGAGTTGAGAATGTCACTTGTGAGCCATGGATTGTTTAATCTTTTGTCAGTTACTTGCTTGGTAAGAAGGGGACAATGAAGGTTGTAGAGGCTTAGAGTTTTGGAGAGGAAGAGGTTAGCTAATGAATTTATATCATGGGTATTATTGAATTCAGAATCCCAGTTAATATTGTGAAGTGCATCTGTAAGATTGCCTAAAGCTGATTCACTCTCTAAATGTTGGACAACAGGTGGGTGCAGCAGTCAGAAAAGGTAACCAAACCCTTAGAATAATCAAACGATCCGTTGATTTTAAGAAGAATGTAATGATTCAACTGTATAAATTTCTGGTGTGCTCCCATTTGGATGACTGTATCCTAGCATGGAGACCTCAACAAAAGTCGTTCCTTAGATAAGTCAACTCTGGTACAGGAACAGTTGAGGGCCACAGGGTTCCAACACTGCAAACCAGGCATGACAGAGCGGATCTCATTGAGACTTTTAAATTACTGAACAAGTTAGAGGATGTTGACAATTCCTTCAGAAGGTCAGATGTAACACAAACAAGGAGCAGCTAGCGCGTCGAGTTTCAGCCCCGCTCCTGTGTCAGGTAAGTCCAATACGGGTTCACCATAGCCTGTGCTACTTGAAAGTTTTGTTCCGAGTACCTGAGTTTATAATAACAACACAAGGAAGGGAAGGGAATTATCAGGAGAAAGCGCCATGCCATTACGACTATATAGCACTGGTAAGGGATCAGGAAAAGGATTTGGGATGGGATGGGGGGGGGGGGGAACGCGGGAAGTAATGCATTGTATGTACATACTCGGGAGAGCATTGTATGCACTAGCTCTATCTATAAATTCATCAATATTTGTATCACCCCTTGTATGTCTGTACTTTACCTGAATAAACATTTAAATTTTTTGAATGATGCCTAACCACATATGGACGGTCCGGGATTGAAAGCCGACCTGCATGAAGCGAGACCGTCGCTCTACCGTCCAGCCCAAGTGGTTGAACAACAACAAGAAATCAAATCAAATCAAATGCTTATTTAGATAAGGTACATACATACAAGAGATTTTACAAAGATTGGTGGACTTATAGATAGAGCTAGTACATACAATGCCTAAAGCCACTATTACGCAAAGCGTTTCGGGCAGGAAAAACTTAAATGACTAAAGCTTAATACTAATTGAGCATAAAGAATAAAATGAGTTGAGAACAATTAAAAAAAAAGAGATAAAAAAGGGGGGAACATGGCTGAAAAAGCAGCACAAATACAATTCTGTCGACAAACAGCGTCATTAAAAAAAAAACAGACATTGCAGGCGAAGAGTCACAATAACGTGGCTGAAGTATGTTGACCAGACCACACATTAGAAGTTGAAGGGACGACGACGTTTCGGTCCGTCCTAAACCATTCTCAAGTCGATTGTGAAGAAATCACAATCGACTTGAGAATGGTCCAGGACGGACCGAAACGTCGTCGTCCCTTCAACTTCTAGTGTGTGGTCTGGTCATCAAAAAAAAAAACAGACATTGGTTGACAACAGAGGGGTAAGGTAGGTTACAGGGAAGTTATTAGGTATAGCTTCGTTTTTATCTTAAACTGGTTGAGAGAGGTACAGTCTTTAACATGGTTGGGAAGGTCATTCCACATTCTGGGCCCCTTGATTTGTAGAGCATTTCTGGTTTGATTAAGTCGTACTCTAGGAATATCAAAACTGTATTTATTCCTGGTGTGGTGCTCATGGGTTCTGTTACAACCTTCAATGAAGCTTTTGAGGTCAGGATTGGCATTACAGTTCAGCGTTTTATATATGTATAATACACAAGAGAGAATGTGCAGTGACTTAATATCTAACATATTCAGAGATTTGAGTAAGGGTACCGAGTGATGTCTGGGGCCAGAGTTGGATATTGTTCTAATAGCAGCTTTGTGTTGGGTAATGAGAGGACGTAAATGATTTTGGGTAGTAGAACCCCAAGCACAAATACCATAGTTGAGGTATGGATAGATGAGGGAGTAATAGAGAGTAACCAGGGCAGGGCGGGGTACATAATATCTGATCTTAGAAAGAATGCCAACAGTTTTTGAAACTTTTTTTGATATATTTAGAATGTGACCCTGGAAATTCAGCTTGTGGTCGATGAGAACGCCAAGGAATTTGCCATCTAATTTGTTACAAATTTGGGTATTGTTTATTTTGAGATTTATCTGATTAGAGGATTTATTGCCAAACAGAATATAAAACGTTTTGTCAATGTTAAGGGTGAGTTTGTTGGCAGTTAGCCAAAGATGGACTTTCTCTAGCTCAGTATTTACTGTGGCATTTAGAGCAAGGGGGTCAGGACTGGAGTAAATGAAGGTTGTGTCGTCAGCAAATAGAATTGGTTTGAGGTGTTGGGAGGCATTTGGAAGGTCATTAATGTAGATGAGAAAGAGGAGAGGGCCAAGTATGCTGCCCTGAGGAACACCAATGTTGATGGGTAGGGTGGGAGAAATTGTATTATTCACAGAAACATACTGGAGCCTTTCAGTAAGATAAGATTTGAGGTATTGCAGGGAGTGTCCTCTGACTCCATAATGATGTAATTTAAGAAGAAGGTTTTGATGGTTGACAGTGTCAAAAGCCTTACGCAGGTCCACAAATAACCCAACAGGAAACTCCTTTTTATCAAGAGCTGCGTGAATTACGTTAATCATACTAATAAGTGCATCGTTAGTGCTTTTTTTGGGTCTGAAGCCATATTGACAAGAGCTAAGTATATTGTGTTTCGCTAGAAAAGAGTAAAGCTGCTTGTAGATTAGCTTTTCGAATATTTTTGACAAGTTAGGCAGGATTGATATAGGTCTATAGTTGTTAACATCAGTGAGATCACCACATTTGTAGACAGGGGTTACTCTTGCTTTTTTTAGAATGTCAGGAAAGGTTTGGAGTTCAAGTGACTTGTTGAAGAGCAATGCAATAGCAGGGGCTAGAGATCTGGAGGCTTTTTTGTAAATTAAAGTTGGTATCTCCTCGAGGGCACTAGACTTGGTTTTAAGGGAAAGGATTATTTCATTGACATCAGTGGAACTAGTAGGCTTTAGGTACAGAGACTGTGGATAGTTACCTGTAAGATAGTCCTTAACATCAGTACAGGAAGATGGAATATCATTTGCAAGGGATGACCCAATGGAAGAGAAGAACCTATTGAACTCAATAGCAGAATCAGAGGCTGAAAGCGGACCAACGTTATTGGAAAGGAGTGTTGGTTTGTTATTTAAAATCTTCTTTGATCCCAATATTTGAGAAATTGTGCTCCAAGTTTTTTTAATGTTGCTCTTTATTTGGGTAAATTTATCTTCATAGTATTTAGTTTTGGCTCGTCTAATTATTTTAGATAGCAATAACGAGTAATTCTTTGAGAATTCTTTGGAGACTGTTCCTAGCCTATACTTCTTCTCAAGGTCGTGTTTTTTGTTAATGGATTTAAGTATTCCCTTTGTAAGCCAAGGATTGTTAAGTCTTTTGCTTGTGACTTGTTTTGTAAGCATAGGACAGTGGGTGTTATAAAGGCTAAGAGTTGTTTGTAGAAAAGATTTCACTGCTAGGTTGATGTCCCCTATGTTACCTAACTCGGACTCCCAGTTGACATTATCAGCAGCAGTTATAAAATTGTTTATAGCAGTTTCATTGTGCAGCCTAAAGCTTAACTCCCTTGTCTCTAGAGGTGGTTTGCTAATGTTAGTTAAGAGAAATGTGGGGTAATGGTCTGTAGTGCTATCGGTGATTATACCTGAAGTAAGCGGAGAGGTTATGTTGGTCCAGATGTGATCTAGAGTCGTAGCAGTACTATCAGTGATTCTAGTTGGTCTAGTGATTAAGGGTATGAGGAAGCAGGAATTCATACAGTTGAGGAAGCTAACAGCAGTAGGGTGTTCAGGCTCGCAGAGGTCAATATTAAAGTTCCCTGCGATAATTAGATGGTTTTTGTTCAATCTGTTATCTAGTATTAGATTTCTAAGGTTTGAGTTGAATTCAGACACATCAGTGTTAGGAATTCTATAGACTGCACCCACAGACAGGACAGACTCGGCACCCCTGACTCTGAAACTGGCGAAGATATACTCCCCACAGCAGTCTCTAGTTCTAATTATTTTTAAGCATGTTAGTTCTTGGTGGTAGTAAAGAGCAGTACCACCACCTCTCTGCATTTGACGACAGTTGTGAATTGCCGAGTAGTTAGGCATGTTAAAGAGTTGAGTATTATCCTCTTTCAACCACGTTTCAGTAAGTATAATAAAAGAGAATTTGTTGTCAATAGTTTCAATCAAGGCACTAACATCATCGAAGTGTTTACCTAGGGATCTAACGTTCAAGTTGATTACAGAGATATTGAGATTATCTGTTAATACATTGTTTACATCATGTGCTGTAAAATATCTGCAATTTTGATCATTGAAGTGATGATTGTCATAGATAGTGGATAAGAGGTTTAGTTCTGGGTCTATACTTGTCTGCATAAAAAGGCTGATTGCAGGAAAACAAGGTAAGAATGGCAAATTACAAAATAGAAAACAAAGAAAAAAGCAGATTAAAAATTCTAAAGTAAAATAAACTTAATGGTAATTTTAAGTAAAAAGAAAAAAAAAACTTAATGGGAACTAGGAATGTAAAAAATTAACTAGAATAATTAATAACAATAGATGACCAAAAAAGTAAAAAAAAAAAAAAAAAAAAACAATTATGAAATCTATAAGATAATAAGCTTGCTTACTATACTATTATAAGTACACTATAATTGAATACTAAAGTTACACTAAAACAAACTGAGGTAGTTTAAATAGAGATACACTCAGGAACATTGGATAATGAAGTTAATACTAGAGGACACAGGCAAAGCCAGTGTACTATGGAACATGGGAGTAAAAAGAAAAAAAAAGACAATAATAAAGATGACAATATTATTCTTTTTATTATTTTTTTTTCCTTTTTTAAACTAAAGTTAAAACCTTTTGAAGGGAAAGGCAGAGCTAGAGTACACAAAGGTAGTTATATGAGATTATAATCTGAATTCAGGCTATACAGCAGCTAACCCACAGTCACTGAGGAAAGAATTAAGGTTATTTAGAATATTTAGAATGTGTCCCTGGAAATTCAGCTTGTGGTCAATGAGAATGCCAAGGAATTTGCCATCTAATTTGTTACATCTAGTTTGTTAGAAGGAGCAGCGGTTTCAAGCTCAACAAACCTCAATATAGGACTAAGAACAGGAGGTGCTTTTTCACCCACAGGGTTATAAATCAATGGAACTGCCTACCCGCCGAAGCCGCAAATGCCAAAACTCTATTTAGGTGGATCATCAAGGCAAATGGGAGGACCTTTGACAAGCCGACGCCTTCCTGCCTTCGTTTTACTCTCAGGTAAATCGGGTAATTTGGTAATTATGTTGTGTACTGGTATGCATGCAACATCCTAATTTTTGTTTGAAAAGGAGTTTCAGTAGTAGATATAGTTTATCTGCAAGGAGGCTGGGTCCAAGAGCTAGATCTCGCTCCGTATAAACGCTGAGAGGTATGGAGGTAACTGTAGGACTTGTTCCACCTGTCAATTGTGTTATAATCAATCAAGAGATTGATTATGGCACGATTGAGCTTCCAATTAGTTGATTTATAATCTTGAGGTTATCTTGAGATGATTTCGGGGCTTTTTAGTGTCCCCGCGGCCCGGTCCTCGACCAGGCCTCCACCCCCAGGAAGCAGCCCGTGACAGCTGACTAACACCCAGGTACCTATTGTACTGCTAGGTAACAGGGGCATAGGGTGAAAGAAACTCTGCCCATTGTTTCTCGCCGACGCCTGTGATCGAACCCAGGACCACAGGATCACAAGTCCAGCGTGCTGTCCGCTCGGCCGACCGGCTCCCCATAATACTGTATTTGTTTGCACTGATTAAAACAACTACAGTTAATTAAGATATTGTTGGGTTGTGTGGTGTAAAACGCCATAAAGTGAGAAGTACTCTGGTATAATAACACCAGTGGGAATTAATTACATGGAAAATAAAGTTTCAACACTCTCATTTAAAAAGGTAATGAGATGAACCCTAAAATCCCAGTTGAAAACAGTTCATACACTCAGTAAGAATAAAAAGCTACGACTAAGAATAAGAAAGCAAGTAAATGGTTGGAATTGAGTGAGTATAATAAAGTGTGGGTGTGTAAATAGTGAGAGTAGAGAGGAGAATTAAAATTGAAATAAGTTTATTGAGAGTAAAATACACACAAAGGGATGAGGTAGCTCAAGCTATTCTCACCCCCGTTCAGTACATCGTGTTAATACGTACATAGACACACAACACAAAGACTAAACATATCACCGAACATTATGAGAGATAAAGATATACATTTGGTGGTTAGAGAGGCGAGATATATGGTGATGGCGGGAGGGAGGTTGTGGGGGCGGCCGCCAGGTGGCTCCACCAGCAGGGCCACCTTGCCGGAAACACACAGATGACACAACTCTGGCAGATGCCTCAGTAACTTTTATTATTCTACGCCTCAGGTGACCTCAGGTGAGATGAGCCGGACTCTATTGCTCTGTTTAAGGGTACACCTTGTCTCCCGGCCAGGGAGAGGCGGGAGAAATGGCGTGAAGGGTGCTGAGAGACGTATTAAAGTGTAGAGAAGGTTAGAGAGCTGCCATTTTGGCCAGTCAGATGATGTCAACACAGACACTGCCCACATTCTGAGGCAAGTGTGTCCTCGCCCTCCTCACCCAGCCTCACCCACACGTGCACTCCTCCTCATCAATGGTCGGGTAATTAAGCATTTTGTTAGGGATCCGAGTTGTAGTTTGTGAGGAAAGTGAAGTATTATAGTGAGGGTTATAGTAGAGATCTTAGCCTGGGCCAGTGGCACTGGTGGTCTTGCTGGAGTGCCACAGTGTCTGCCGGCAGACAGGCTAGGTGGCACCCAGCTGCTGGGCTTGGCCCTGGTGTGTTGATGCTCCAGTGTGGAATGTCGTGTTGATGCCATGCATGCTTAGGGTAGTCGTAGACTTTGATTGGCGTTTGCTGCGTGTGGTGCGAGCGACTGGAGCGCCAAGTTGCCTAATTTGTGTGGGTAATCAGTAGGTGTCAGCAGCGGCATGGCCTGCTTTGGGCACGGTCTTAAGGCGCCATCTTCAGAAATTAATTAAGATTGATGGTAAAATGCTTTCACTTTTTTATTGGTTCTATGCCACTCGTCAACTTCTTATATTAATCTGTTTAACCGATTGTCCGGTAGATCAGACGTAATTAACTATTATTTACTACTGTGGCTCTGTACGAATATTAACATTTTTGTGCATTATGTTGTCGACGAGCTTGGGTGTAAAGTGGAGCGAGGATACGAGCGTCTTGGAGACTGACAAATTGGTCGTCTTGTTCATATATTCTTATTTTATAACCAATATTTTATAACCTATATAACCAAAATACTATATTTTGAATACAGTAGTGTTATTTAGGTTGGTAAAGTAGCCGCTTCTTGGCCACCCGGGGCTGTTACTGGTGTTGAGAGAGGAAGTGAAAACATACTGTAACATTATTAACTCCTTTAATACATAAGTGAATTGAAAGGGAAATGTTTTATTTATAAAATTATGCCATTATGCCCGAAACGCTTTGCGTAATAGTGGCTTTAGGCATTGTATGTACTAGCCCTATCTATAAATCCATCACTCTTTGTAAAATCTCTTTTATGTATGTACCTTACCTAAATAAACATTGATTAAACATTGATAGAAAATGACATGAGAGCATAGTGTGTAATTATACTAGTTTGAGGTATTAACCAAACTGTGTTGTAAGAGGTCAACATTACAGTGCTCAGCAGAAGATGAGCCACCTCCATTGAGCTGTGCTCGGCCACCCCAGTGAGCCGTGCTCGACCACCCCAGTGAGCCGTGCTCGGCCACCCCAGTGAGCCGTGCTCGGCCACCCCCAGTGAGCCGTGTTCGGCCACCCCCAGTGAGCCGTGCTCGGCCACCCCAGGGAGCCGTGCTCGGCCACCCCCAGTGAGCCGTGTTCGGCCACCCCAGGGAGCCGTGCTCGGCCACCCCCAGTGAGCCGTGTTCGGCCACCCCCAGTGAGCCGTGCTCGGCCACCCCAGGGAGCCGTGCTCGGCCACCCCCAGTGAGCCGTGTTCGGCCACCCCCAGTGAGCCGTGCTCGGCCACCCCAGGGAGCCGTGTTCGGCCACCCCCAGTGAGCCGTGTTCGGCCACCCCAGTGAGCCGTGCTCGGCCACCCCCAGTGAGCCGTGTTCGGCCACCACAGTGAGCCGTGCCCGGCCACCCCCAGTGAGCCGTGCTCGGCCACCCCAAGTGAGCCGTGTTCGGCCACCCCAGGGAGCCGTGCCCGGCCACCCCCAGTGAGCCGTGCTCGGCCACCCCCAGTGAGCCGTGCCCGGCCACCCCCAGTGAGCCGTGCCCGGCCACCCCCAGTGGGCCGTGCTCGGCCACCCCCAGTGAGCCGTGCTCGGCCACCCCCAGTGAGCCGTGCTCGGCCACCCCCAGTGAGCCGTGCTCGGCCACCCCCAGGGAGCCGTGCTCGGCCACCCCCAGTGAGCCGTGCTCGGCCACCCCCAGGGAGCCGTGCTCGGCCACCCCCAGGGAGCCGTGCTCGGCCACCCCAGGGAGCCGTGCTCGGCCACCCCAGGGAGCCGTGCTCGGCCACCCCCAGGGAGCCTTGCTCGGCCACCCCCAGGGAGCCGTGCTCGGCCACCCCCCAGTGAGCCGTGCTCGGCCACCCTAGGGAGCCGTGCTCGGCCACCCCCAGGGAGCCGTGCTCGGCCACCCCCAGGGAGCCGTGCTCGGCCACCCCAGTGAGCCGTGTTCGGCCACCCCCAGTGAGCCGTGTTCGGCCACCCCCAGTGAGCCGTGTTCAGCCAGTTACAGCACTCGTGAATACTGTATCTTCCACTTGTCAAAGATGGTCTCTAAAATTATATCCCTCATTCATACACCACTGTTCAACATACCAGTAATATTATAGTGTGTCTGCTACTTGGTAATCACAAAGCCATAATCCAAATGGATGACCATTAGAGTATTTGCCAACCACCTACATCAATTGCCCAGGTTTTGAGGCTGGTATGGTGGGAACCATTAAAAGTAAAGATCTGATAGTCTGGTATGGTAGTATGCATGCATATGCATGGTAGTATGCATGCATATGCATGGTAGTATGGTGTGTGACTATGCTTTGGTTGCTTATGACTGTGTATGAATATTGATAAGAGTGTATACATCTTATTGTTTCAACAGCTTCATCAGGTATTGATGTAGAAATATGTTTATCACTGATGAGGCATTAATCATGTAAGGTTCATTTCTGCCGTTACTGGTTGTGGCTGCTACGATAGGGATGGTGTTTTATCATTATAAAGCATGTATTGAAATATGAAATCAACCTGGAATTCTTGGCTTTTCAATTTTGAGAGGAGAGTTTTGCGACAATTGACAGATGCAGGACAAAGATCATAATTTAAATATACTTGCACTTGCTTCTTTTAATTTTGTCGCTCTCTACCACTGTCTTTCTGTCAACTGCTGCAGGGTTACAAGGATGGACTGGCTCATGTTGCTTGGTGTCTCAACACCGTGGATCTTTGCGCTGGTTGGCTTTGATAAATGTTAGAACCATCACCGAGTTGGGTTTTTCTGGATTCTTTCCTGGAGTCTCCTTATTGTTATTAAATAGATAACGTAGGAAGGTTTAAATTCAGTCTTTGATATGCCACAAATGAAAGATTGTTGCAGTTCAGTTATTTGAATGCTGCCACTTTCATGTGGAAAATTAGTGATTTCCCATACTGTACATAACACAGTACCAAGTTATTTACAGTATTTGATACTTGCTTTTCCTCCCTCACTCATTGTTAACACTTGCTTCTGTCATTGTCATGGGCTGTCATCTATGAGACTTAACCTTTTGACAGTGGCTATCTAAAGGTCATACCAGCCTGTGAGTAAAAAATAAAATAATTCCCAATAATAATTTTTCATTAAAGAATTGTTAATTTGTATGCAGAATGTAAGAAAAAACCTAAGTGAATATTTATAGTTTCAGTGGGTTGAGGGGCTGTGGAAGGTTGCATGGTGATTGTCCGGCATGTGTCAACACCCGGTGCTCGACTTTGCCCACGCTTCCTGTTTTATCCTTGGATGTTTCACAGATTGTTTTATCACTTGTTTCTCTTTACATCCACAGGGCTATTATAACTATATATGCATTATACATGTAAAACCCAGACAATAATACATCCACAGGGCTATTATAACTATATATGCATTATACATGTAAAACCCAGACAGTAATACATCCACAGGGCTATTATAACTATATATGCATTATACATGTAAAACCCAGACAATAATTGTTTAAATCTTTGTATGGTGATGACTACATTACCCTGTGAAACAATGTATGATGATAACTGCTGTCCAAAGGTTAATTTTTGTAATTAAGATGTTGCCTCTATTTTACATGTAAATACACTTCATAATAATGCTACAATTCTACAATATGCTGGCTATTCCTTCAGCAATTTGCTATCACTATGCTTATTGTGATATATTAGGGTGCTGTACATTATAGCAAATAATTTTTTGTATCAGTTTTCCTGATTAAAGAATTTATAATTATCCTGTCATTTGAGCTTAACAATAGTAAAAGAATGTGTGATGTTGTACCGACAACTTTTAAATAACCATCTCCCTTCTACCCTCCAGTCTCGGCACGATGTCGAGCATAAAACAGGTGATCAATGATGCCGTGGAGAAAGGTAAGGAGGTATACGAAAAAGGTATGTAGACCCTTCTTGTTAGGGACCCCCTCGCAACCCACGCACATTTGTATCCTTTGCTGCTGTCACTACAGGTAGGGTGATCAGCATCCAGTAATGCTTTACTCTGCTATGTAGGCGTTATTGTGTTCCAATTAACAACTATTTGTTTATGCATTCAAAACCTATCCAGAACGCCTATTATGTTCTGATGTAATTGATCTCTTAAAAGATATTAAATGTTCTTTTGATGTCAGTATTACTGATTTTAGGTACAGGGTATTTATACAAGATTTATTTTTATTGATATAAATGTTATACAGATTTGTGGTACCATTCTGGTGAGAGAGAAGCTTAGTGCACAAGTATTTCCATAACTGAAGGACTGGTGTATGTATTAAAGCAGAGTATTGTAAAGCATTTGCATTGTCAGTGATATAATTTAACTTGGTATAATTTTCATATTAGAATTAAAAGGACATGGTTAAAAGCAACATTGCCTTTTTCAATTAAAATTTAAAAATTGGTACTGCACAGACCAAAACTAAATGTATACAGTTTTAGTTCAGTCTCGCTCACGTCAAGTTATCGTTTCCTGGTTTATCCAAATTCAATAGTACAGCTTTCTACTTTCTAATTGTGTTGTACGTCAGTATGTGTACTATAGTCCTCATCCTTCCTAAGTACTATACTACCAAAAACAAGAGAATGGGTTTTTTAACCAGATAATATTTCAACTGAGATTTAATGGTGTAGAAATAGTTTCTAAAAACATTGGACATAATGAGAAAATCAGTAAGAGCCATGAAGAGGATTCAAACCTGCATAAATGGTACTCCTGAGCATGTGCCCAAGACTACTACACCACAACCTGGTCAAAAGTAATGCATCCTGGGATTCAAGTGAATCCTTTAGGGGTCCTGAGGCTTCTACTGAAGCCCATCAAGGCCTCAGGATCCCTAGTTGGTGGAAGAGTGAATATTTCCGTGCATCCAAATTCAGGAAAACATTAAAATTGCATATACAGTGGCCCATCCATTTACGAATTTAATCCTTTCCCAGAGATGGGTCGTAACTCAAAACGAATTTTCCCATAAGAAATAATGTAAATTGAAAAATTCATTCCACACTTGTACAAATATTAACTTCAAAATACATTTCATACATAATACACACACACATTTTGTACTGTAGTATGTACAAGTTATAGCTTACCTTTATTGATGACTTGTTGGCGTATGGAAGACGGTGAGGAGGGGGCGGGGAGGAGGAGGAGGAGGAGGAGAGGTGTTACTCTTTGTACTCTTTGGCAGGGGAGTTCCCTTCCATTATAACATCAGGCAGTGATGACTTCTCTGGGGTACTGTCTATCCTACGTTTTTCCTGCATACCACTAGGACCTGGTTGTGGCTCACTGCCTGTTTTTCTCACTAGGAACCTTTCCACAGAGACTGTTTTCTCTACGTTTTAACACGTCTGTAGAGAGGCATCACATTGTCATTGAAAAGGTTAAGGCAACGGCCTACTGCAGCTTGATTTGGGCGAGTTGTTTCAACAAAACTTTGCATTTCTTTCCATACTGCACATACTTCTTAATTGTTGAGGAACCCATGGTGTGGTGTATATAATTACTTTTATGTTTAGAAAGCTGAAACACAATGAGATTTTTTACAAAGAATTCAAGCCCGATCGTCATTAAGTGGACGATCAGGTAAACTGAAGCTGGGTTGCCCATGCCACCAGGAATCACCCACTCCGTCAACACATACGTGTATCAACAAAGTCACAAATCGAGGCAAAGGTCATAAGTACAGCCGAGTTTTCCGACGAAATTGGAGTCGTAACTCTTAAAATTCATAAATAGGGGCAATCGTAAGTTGAGGTTCCAATGTACTGTACGTCCTTTTGGGGATGTACAGTCGTAATGTTTTTATAAGATCTTCATGTTGGTGGCAGGTTCAGCCTCCTACCTTCTCTACCTTATGTACTGTATTGCCTTGTTTGCTACAAGGCATTTTCCAAATTTAAGTGAGCATTTATTTTTATAGTGCAATATAACACATTAAAATAAACCACAATAATTCATGTTTACTTTTGGTTCAGCATGATTTTCTTAGTAAATGTTATAAATACAGTATGTGTACATTTTTTTTTATTTTGACGATTTGTAATTGTTTTATTTTCATCTTTTTTGTTAGACTCCTTGCAGTTGGTGTGACATTGTTAGGTAGAGCTTGATGCATATAAACGTAGCTTAACATTGTCATTTGAAAATTTAAATTTTGAAATTAGTACCAGAAAATAGGATAAAGGCAGGTGCATCTTTTTCTCTCTGGAATATTTTAATATTTATATTGTAATTTAATTTCTAATACTTAGGTAATTGTTCCTCTTTAGGTGAAGCAGTCATTGAATTGGTGGAGATATGCTCAGGTGCTCCTGTGTGGCTAACATTTCACCAAGGTTTTAAAGAGATTTTTCTAGTGGATTTGAATGTCTTGAGAAACGTCTGATAATTGTTAAAGATTGTTATATTATACAGGAACTTTGAAGGCTGGCAAAGAATAGGCTTGACTAGACAATTTTGAATGTGGAAATAGAGATTCCATGTTAATATTGTCAGTAACTGCTGTAGTATGGTACATACAAGATGCTGTTATGGTTGCTAGGTCTCCTCTTTCATACACTGAGGAAGTGCATGACACTGATTATTTGGAAATGAAAAAAATGTGTACTAATTTGTAGGTTTAATTCCCTAGTGTGTGGAGCCAGAAGGTGTTGAACAACATGCAGTGTGTGTGTGTGGGGCGGTGTTGAACGACCAGCAGTATGCTCCAGTGTTCTAACATAGTGTTCCTGACAAATGAGGCTTTATTGGACAGACTGTATGTAAATAATCAAATAAGAAAAACTAATTGCTATACATAATTTTATTTTCTACTACTGTAGTAGATTGTTTCATGGTTCAGTAAATGAAGCTATTATAACATGACATTACATATTGTTATGAGTTTACAATTGTCATGCTATATTACATGACTGGGATTACAGTACAGTATCTGTTTTATTTGGTTAGTAATTCTTGTGATTAGATCTTCATCGAAATGCACATATAGATATTTTATAGCTTTGTATATCAGTGATTATTGGTTTGGATTGGTATTGCTGGTGCTGTGATCCCTGCGAGGTAATAAACTATTACTTAGTGTTGAAGATGATAAAGCCTTGCAGGTGTTGTGTTAACTTGTTGTGGCAGCTGCATTTTATCTTAATATGGATGACATCTGTCATAACACGTATACAGTATTCATTAACTGTTATAACATGATTGACAGTGTTTCTACGTAACCAATTACAGTATGTGATTTTCTTTGTACTAATATGCGTGGGATGATGTAGGCTGTCCTTTGTTTTTGTTTTAATAACTCATGCTACTGACTGAAATAATATACTGTATAATAATTTTGTGGAAAGATAAAATTGTACACTGACTAATTATGAACTGAAATAAAATTATGGCTTTATTATTTTCTACACGATGTTTCTATTGCCTGCAGTGCGACAACCAAATCCCATCCGCCTACGAGACCTCATAAGACAGATTCGCTCGGCCAAGACAGCCGCTGAGGAAAGAGCGGTTGTTAACAGGGAGTGTGCCTACATCCGCCTTACATTCCGTGAAGAAGATTCTGTTTGGAGATGTCGCAATGTTGCCAAACTTTTATACATACATATGTTAGGGTGAGTTTTGTTCTCTTTAATTGTAGATTATTATTCCATGGTTTTGAGCCAGAATGAATGGTAGTGATTACCTGTTAGTAGTTGCAGGTACCTTTTCTTTTTCTATATCAGGGGCTCCCTTTTACTCCCTGGATAGCTTCAGCCAATTTGAATCACACCAGGCCCTTGGGCCCTTACTCTGCAATGCTCGGTGGTCATAAACAGGCATAGGAATTTCTTCTTGTTCGTGAAGCACACAGGTTTGTGCATGCCTATACACAGAAATCACATTATTGTGATATATCAATGAGAAAATCCACAGGAGCTATGATGAGGATTTGAACCTACGATTCTTTTGACCATGCCATGGCATTGTCTTTTAGCGCGTGCATCTGGGAATATCCAGTGCATAGGTTAAATTTCTCATCATGACTCCTGTGGATTTTCTTTTTGTGCACACTGGGAGCCGGTCGGCCAAGCGGACAGCACGCTGGACTTGTGATCCTGTGGTCCTGGGTTCGATCCCAGGCGCTGGCGAGAAACAATGGGCAGAGTTTCTTTCACCCTATGCCCCTGTTACCTAGCAGTAAAATAGGTACCTGGGTGTTAGTCAGGTGTCACGGCCTGCTTCCTGGGGGTGGAGGCCTGGTCGAGGACCGGGCCGCGGGGACACTAAAAAGCCCCGAAATCATCTCAAGATAACCTCAAGATAACGCTTGTTTTACAGTGTGCCACTTATGTCTTTTGCAGCAGCTGCAGCGTGTTCCTTGGCTATAACAGGCAAGAGTTCTCGGCGAGTAAATCCAGTGCCTGAGATACCTGCTTAGTGTTGGCCTTTGGGTTCTTTGATTTCTCTAGTGTGGACTGATATGGACCAATCCTCCAAAGCTGCTCTTGTGAATGGGATGAGTCTGCCGAATGCTTTGGTCTTGTTCCGTGCTGCAGGACATTAATATATTCCCTGTCTTAGCTGCCTGTTGAGTGTAGATTCATGCCACCCTTGAGCCTGTGACATTTGTCATTGCAGCGTCATCGTTATGATTAGGCTCCTGTCTTGGGGTTAGGTCTTTGTCTTGGGGGGGGGGGGGGATGTCTTTCATTCCATCACTCTCCTCCCTTGCTCAACCCTTCCCCCTCCCCAAGCCTCCCTGCCCAGCTGTATGATACAGGGATTGTGTGGTGTGTTTTCTGGGGGGGGGAGGGGAGGGGGGTCTTTGTGCACGTGAGGTCCCATTTCTGGCTAGTGTCAGTTTTTGGTCCTAATGATTCCAGTGTTGGGCTTAGGACGTGCCTGACTTTTTGTTTTGTGGAGGGCTGAACGGCGACTCCCTCCTGTTACTCACGATTAAATAGTTATCTTGAGATGATTTCGGGGCTTTTTAGTGTCCCCGCGGCCCGGCCCTCGACCAGGCCTCCACCCCCAGGAAGCAGCCCGTGACAGCTGACTAACACCCAGGTACCTATTTTACTGCTAGGTAACAGGGGCATAGGGTGAAAGAAACTCTGCCCATTGTTTCTTGTTTTTTAATTATAAAATAAATTGTATAATTATAATTTAAATTTCATTTGAATTCAAGGAAATCATATTTATCATGAAAATTTAACTATACTAAGAGTTCACTTATTGTAATAAACTGTCATTAATGATAACAAATGTTGAAAATACTCGATAATGTCTGTTACTAATCACGTATGAGGTCATCTTCACTGTCCATTATTTCTGCTGTAGTTTTAGTGTCATTACTGCAAAGTTCATCATTTTCTCCACTAAAATATTTCTGTGCATCATGCGTTATTTGCTAAGCACGTCCATGGTCGACTACATCAGTTTGCTGGGGGTGGAGCCCCTTGTGGCTTCCTGATGCCATCCGGCGAGATAGTACAATCTACTAGGTTGCATCAGTCTCATCTACTAGGGACCAGAGCCAGAACCTGGCCCCCCCTCAGTGTGAGGCACATTTTTCACCACCTCACTGGGAAGGGAACCAGAAAGTCAGTGGTCAAAACAAACTACTGCTGGATTCAAGAGAGACTGAAGCCTCAAAACACACACCCCAAAAAACACACCCCAAAAAATAGGCATTCCTTAGGTGCGTTCTGAGCTGTCAGTTCTATCACTGATGAAGTGCATACCGGGTCGCCTCTCTCCTATGGTGACTCCAGCATTCTTGTCTGTTCAGCTGAGTGGTATGGTGGTGGTTGCTCTTGGTGGCATTTAGTGTACACTGCAGTGGAGGGCAAGCCAAGCTTTAAGAGTTCTTGGAGCTGCATGTGTTACCTTCATCTGGGTAATTCCTAGTGCTGCCCTTGTGTTGTCAGAGTTATCTTCCCTGGAGGAGTGCTCAGGAGTTGCTCTCTTACAGGCCCTTGCTTGTGATGGCCCATGACCAGGGTGAGTCAGGTCTTCTGGTTTCACTGTCTTGACTCGGGTCAGGTGTTACTTTTGGCTGACAGGGTGGACTCTTGGTTCTTGTGCTTTTCTCAGCGTGCTGAGGTCGGCCTTCACAGCCGAGTAACCCAGGCTGCGTTTGCTTTCGTTTAGGTCCGGAGTAGCATTCCCAGGGCCTGGGTGTCCTGCTTAGTTTACCCTGCAGGCCCTGGAAATCCCTAGTGAGTTCGATGGTCCTATGGATGTTCCCTCACCAAAGCTGCTCTCACTTCGTGCGGGTTAGAGGGTTGCTTGATGCTCATGCTACAGGTTGGTGATCGCTTGTCCTTCCTCCACTGTTCTGCCTGGTGGGTCGGGGGATACCTTTGACCCTAAGTCAAATGTGGTTTGTCTTTCCCATGTGGAGGACATGGCTGTTCTTTCCTTCTCACGGCCTTTGGGCATATCAGGTAGTTTCCACTTTACCAGTTTGCTTCCCCATTTATGGCAATTTGGGTTCGGTGCCTGGTTAGCTGCCTAGAGCTTCCCTGTTTGGTGTTTAGAGACCTGGATTAGGAGATGTTGGTGAGCTCTGCCTTGGCTTTGTCCGCACCTCCTCTTCCTTCCCCTTTGGGCATGGTTTCCCCCTTCCTCTGATCATATTTACCATGCGTCGGTACCAGTAACGTCTGAGGGTTTCTGGGTTGGGGTGGGATTTAGCTCAGGATGTGGCTTGGTCAGGTTTTGGGGTTGCCTCTTCTGAATCAGGCGCAGAGGCAGTTGAGCTGGCAGATCCCACCAGTGCTTCTTCCTTTCAGCTAGCCCCGCCATTTGAAGCCTCTCCGTTGGGCTTTGCTTTTCTATCCTGGGTGGTGGGCAAAGATGCTAGGTCTGCTCTGGGGCCCTCAACTGTGGCCTCTGGCTAGGGGTTTGGGGGGAGCTGGATGTGGGTTTTTAGGTCCCTTTCAACTCAACACATTTCCTGGTTCCCTCCGAGAAGAGTCTCCTTTTGCACGGGGACGGGGTTTTCATATACTCCCTCCAGGTATGAGTTTGTTTTGGGTGTGAATCTCCCCAGATTTCAATACCATGTACCTTTGAGTTGTCAGGATTATCATTCAGGACGTTTCCTTCTTCTTGCACCCTTCCTCCCCCCCTTCCCCTAGATCACACCTCATGGATGGACACTTCATCCTTTGAGTTTGGGTTTTCATTTCATTATTGAATGCATTATGAGGTTCCAAAGTTTTTCTGGCTGGCAGACACTCCCATATTCTTGCTTAGTGCAGTTTTTGACATACCCGTGTCTTGAGTGATGTGAGGTGGTGACTTTGTTGGTGTTACTGGAGGCTCATTATTTTGCACCCCTCAATGTCTGCCTTTTTGCTCTGGCTCTTTCTTGGCGTGTGGGTCTTGTGTAGCTCCATTCCCACGTTCCTTTGTTGTAGGTGTCGCTTGTGGTGGATAACTTTCGTGCCTGTCTACATTTGTTTCTGTTTTGCATTTCCTAGGTCTTCTTGAGCTGCACACTGGCTTTCTGAGGATGTTGAAGTGCTTGGTGAGGAGGCCACATGCAGGAGTGTTGGCCTCCACTGCTGCTGCTTTGGCTGTGCTTCCAAAGCTGTACTCGCCCACATTCTGGGAAGCGGTGGCCACGTTCTTTGGGTAAGAACGCGGTCTGCCTCATGTGTGTCGGCCGGCTGTGTTAGCCCACTCTTTGGATTCTTTGTGGGCACTTGCTCTTTTGTCCACCGTTCCCTTTTCTCCTCACCTCTTTCCTAAGGATGTTGGTGAGCAGTTTCCTTCTTCGGCGGCTGCAGCTTGCCTGCCCCCGTTGGCCCCCTCTGTTTTTGAGGTTTTCGTTCTCTGGCACCTTCCTCCACCCTCACTTGACGTCTTCATGGACCCCTTGGCTCTGGATTGGGGCTTTGTGACCAGCACTCACCAAGCCGGTTGGAGGTTATTGATCTCCTCCTTTTTAGCGTGCTCACAGTACATTTAGGGAGTTTGCAGCCATGTGTCATGTGCTGCAGAAGGTTCGGATTCCTCCGGGTTCCATGTTCCAGCCCCTTTTGGACTTTAACATTGTTTACTGTCTCCACATTGGGGTTCTCATTTCGGTCCCTGTCTCTTTGGAGCTGGAGGTTTTATGTAGCTCTCTGTCCCAGTTCCAATTTACTGACTATCCGGGCTCCATTCTGTTTCCATGGAGTGGCCTGTTGATGACTCCTCCACCTTGTGGCTTTGCAAGATGTTCGGACACTCGATGTGGACCTCTTTGCATCAACTCGAAATCGGTGTCTTTTGGCTGGATTGGTTGTGATGGGGGTTTCTTTACCTCTTTTTCCCAGTCATTCTGTTGCTCTGGGTCCTTGCCAGGTTGGAGCCCTACCAGAGAAGGATGATCCTTCTTACTCCTTGCTGGCCGGCTCATCCTTGATTTCAAGTGCTGTTTGCTCAGTGTCTGAAGCTGGATGTTTTTTTGCAGCTTTGCCCCTGTGAGAAGGTTGCAACGGATGTATTTCACTGGGTCGACCTTCTCCTTACCTCTTTGCATCTGGTATTTTTTGTCTTTATTGCCATCTCTATGGCGAGCAGGTGGCTTCTTTGATGGTGTCCCACTGGGGGTTCCTCTTCTCGGTGATAGTGTGAGGTTTCATAGCGCTCCTTTAACCACTTCCTTTTCCTTAGTCATTCTTCTTTGGTTTCTGCACATGTGGTGCTCTCCTTTTTTTTATCAGCATCTCATGCCAGATGCTGTTGCCTTATATTGTGTGGTGCTGGCAGAGCTACTGCAGCTTGCATTCAGTGTTCATACTACCTTGGCTCCGTTTTGCAAGCTGCCTCGCGTCTTGGTTCACCTCTGACCTGCTCCTGTGCCACCTGAGCCTGCTTGGTCTCTGGACTGTGATCTTGATTTTCTTTCTTTTCTTGTTTTCTAGTGTCCCCTTCTGTCCATAATTCTTCCTCTAAGACTTTTTTTGGTTTGACTTGTCTCTGGTTGTTGAGCTGGGAAGCTTCATGCTCTCCTCCAGAGGCGGTATTTTTGTTCTATCTGTGGGAGCCCCTATGTTTTCCCGGAGCTTACTGGGCTGATATGTATGTGTTAGACCTTGGCATCAGTCGATGGAGTTTTTTTCCTACAGGGGACCACAAGCCAGAACCTGGCCCCCTCAGAGGCACGATGAGCAATAGCCTATGGAAACCCCCCCCCCCATGTGTTTGGAAGCATTCCATATCTGCCATCGACTTGGGTTTGGTACCCAGAAAGGTAGACATAACAAAACAAACCCCACATGGTAAAAATTGCTACATAAAACCAATCAGGGAGGCAGAACTCCCAAACTAAAACAAGCAAAAGTCACTCACGCTGTCGCACCGCTAGTACACACAGTCCCCCCCACCGGCTGCTCCAGTATTCAGTTCCCTCGGCTGATGTGGACTGTGGCGGTCGTTGACTCTGGCCTCTAACTCTGTGCAGTTCCGTGCCTTGTGTTGTATTCTGTGGTGTGTGTTTACTAGTTGTGTTTTTGCGGGGGTTGAGCTTTGCTCTTTCGGCCCGCCTCTCAACTGTCAATCAACTGTTTACTAACTACTATTTTTTTTTTTTTTTTTTTTCCACACCACACACACACACACACCCCAGGAAGCAGCCCGTGACAGCTGACTAACTCCCAGGTACCTATTTACTGCTAGGTAACAGGGGCATTCAGGGTGAAAGAAACTTTGCCCATTTGTTTCTGCCTCGTGCGGGAATCGAACCCGCGCCACAGAATTACGAATCCTGCGCGCTATCCACCAGGCTACGAGGCCCCTGTGTGGTGCGCAGGCCAGGAGTAATTCATCAGTACTGGGGCTGCATGTCCTTAGGGCCACCTTCCCTAAGCGCCCTGTAAGTACTGCCCTTGCATCTTGGGGTTATCGTCCACAGGGTGTTTGGGAACTGCTTTCATTGGGGTCTTTTCCTGCTCAGCAATTGCCCGCCCTTGGGGCCAGCTGGGGTTTTTGTTGCCACTGTATCGTTACTGGTAGGGGCACAAGGTATTGTGCAGCTTGTCTCCCATTATTCACAGCGGCCGGTTCTGTTCCTCCTAGGGACGTGGTCCTTTCGTGGGGTTTTATTTTTATTTTTGTTTGTTTTGCCCGTTTGGGGTCTGCCTCCTTGGTGCATTCACCTTGTTATATTGGTGGTCCTCTGCTAGGCCTCCGTGCTTGTACACGCCGCAGGGGTTCAGGTTTTAGCATTTCTCTTGGTAATTTGGGTCTAACCGATTAGCAATACCTTGCCTGGGCTTCCCTGAGCAGTCAGCCTAAGGGCCCTGGAAAACCCCACCAGGGTTCTTTGGACCCATGGATGCGTCCTCTGGGTTCCAACTCACCGAGTGCGAGTTTGATTGTTGTTCTGTTCCCTTGTCTCAGGGTGGCACTTACCATTTTTGCCTCTGTCATGCTGCCTGTTGAGTCAATGACACCTTTGACCCAGAGTTTTGTGAGTCTTGCTCCTTGCTCGTACTCCAGATTACCCAGTATTCTGATATTGATGTTCGGGTACAGGTGGCTTCGGCATTGCATGCTTGATATTGGTTGCTGCAGTGCAACGTTTGTTGCTCACCCAGATGCCCCGAGGCTGCCCCGCTTGGGTTATAGAGACCTGGACTTGGTGGTGCTAGTCGCTTCAACTTTGGTTTTGTCCGTACTCCAATGTCCTTCCCCGTGGGGTAAGTGCCAGTTCATGCAATGCTCGAACTGGCTTGAGGAGAATGTAGAGGTGCTGGGTCTTCGTTGGCTGCTAGGGCGTCGGGTGCCTTGTTGAAGTTGTTTGCGCTGATTCTCAAGGTGGTGGTTATTATTAAGCAAAGACCAGAATATTCAGATTGTAAACTCTGTGATAAACCTCTAATGCATTCACCAGAAGGAAGTGGTGTCTCTGTTTTTTGCTTCCCGCCTCATGTGCCAACAGACTGTGCATGCCCTCTCGTTGGAATCTGCTTGGACTCTGGCTCTTAGGTGTTCGTCACCCTTTTCTGCAAGCAGCTTCATCTAGTTGTCGTCCCATGTTGGACTTGTTGGTTCTCCAGGGGGGGGGGGATTGGTTTCTTGGAAGGGTCATGCCAGGGTTCGGGATTCCTCTAGACGAGGGAGGCCGGTGGTGCCAGTTTCGAAGCCGGCGGCGTTTGTTCGGCACAGTAATCACTCTGTTTGTCTATCAAGTTCTCATAGGCAGTTGTCTCTTTCGCATGACGCTCCCATTGACAGGGCAATGAGGGGAAGGCTCGCGCTGTTTGATCACGCCTGGTCTCACGATTCGTGGGCGTTTCGGGTCATTTCTTACAGCCTGTGCTGGCTTTGGGTGGCTCCCCCTCCTCCGGGAGGTTCAGGGCTGGCTTCTTTCCCTGCGCTCCGTTGGGTCTTCTCGGAGTGGGTATGCTTGGGCGTGGTGGAAACGTCCACATCCCTCAGGTGGGTTACTCGCCTGTTTCTAGTCTCGAAATGGGATTGTGCGGATCTGAGGTTCATTCTGGACATGTCCCGCCTAAACCCCTGGATCTTTTGTCCCTCTTTTTGGATGACCACTCTGTCTCAGATCCGTCTTCTCTTGGAGCCGGGTGCTTGGATGGTGTGTCTGGACCTCCAGGACACGTAATGGCACGTCCCGATTCATCCGGGGTTAAGGGACTGGTTCAGATTTGTGTTGGGGCGGCAGGCTTTCCGCTTTCATTGCCTTCCATTTGGTCTGAATCTAGCACCTCGCGTATTCAAGTGTCTTTCCCAGGTCATCTTGGCCCGTCTTCGTCTGTTAGGTTTTTGGATTCTGGCCTACCTCAATGACTGATTGGTGTGGGCTCGCAGCTGGTCTGCATGTCTGCTCGCCAGGGGTGTGCTTCTTTCCCAGCTCACTGGGTTCGGGTTCCTGGTGAACTGGAGGAAGTCCCATCTAGTTCCATCCCGTCCTCCAAAGACCCAAAGTACATTTCATGCACCTGTCAAAACCCCCCGTTTATAAATGAAAAGCGGTTTATACACAACTCAGAACTGATGACATCCAAGCACTTCTGGAACAAATGCTTCGCTGAAGAATTTTGTTCGAACCACAATGTTGTAAATGCTTCACCCACGTACTACAAATAATCACCAACAGAACCTAAACACCTAACCTAACCTAACCTAACCTAACCAGTGCCTAAATATGCACAATATGATAATATTTAATAATAATAATATATATTTTAGCAAAGTTCAATATTGAATGAACAGAATGTTAAAATTGATGAATGCATCTTTGGGGTTGATCACTGGATAGAATGGACTTGGTCCGAAGACGAGTTGCTGGTTCCATCCCGCGTTCGAACTTGGCTGAGTCTTGTGTGGGACTCGGACTACTGTACTTCCTTGTCTCTCCCTCTTAAGTCGTTGCTGCGGCTGCGGTTCTGCCTTCGCCTGTTTCTGGAGGGCTCCCGAGTCACTCGGCAGCTGTGCAAGTCTGAACTTGGCGATGCTTGTTTATCCGTCAGGTTGGGTGTGGCTTCGATGGCTGTTCTGGTTCATTCATGGATCTCCCTTCCACCACTCACGATTGTTGGGTTTGACCCCCGGGGAGCTTTGTGTCGGTTGCTGCATCGCTGCCTTACTCTTCAGGTTTTTTAGGGATCAGTTCCTTGGCACTCACGCGTGCAAGCGTTCGTGCTGTTTATTGTCCATGCTACTGGCTGAACAACTTTTTTTTTTTTTCCTCTGCAACGCTGCCTGTTGGGTTGGTGACACCTATGAGCCCTGTGGGGTTTGTTTCTCCCATGTGGCTCTTCACTTTGACCCTCCAAAAAAAGTACATGCCTTGTAGACAGTTGCTGCTTTGAGGGTGTGTTTTGCCTGTCTTCAGCATTCGTAGCTTTGCGACTAGTTGGATACCTCAGAGTTGGCCTGCCTTGTTTTTAAGGCCCAGGAATTTGAGGTGTTGGTGAATTCCACATTGGTTTGACTTGTAATTTGTTTTATATTAGTGTGGGTAACAAAACACTAGCTCTGTACCATCAGAGCATACCATATCATTGCAATTCATTTATAATGTACTAAAATTTGAGTACGTACCGTATATGCCGACGTATAAGACGCACTTTTTTATTTTTAAATGTATAAAAAAAGTGGCCTGTGTCTAATGTGGCCGTATTACTGATAGGAGATCGAGGGGCATAGGCTAGGGAGCCGGACGAGTATACTGGGTAAGTTCTCTAGGCACAAAAATCGTTGCTAATAATAACATAACTTTCAATATTTTATAACAGTCTGTTCTCAAACTTAGGATACGTCGGCAGTTATGAAAGCAGCTCACATCATCTTGCTCAGTATACATAACCCTCACCTGATACAGTATGTCAGACATTATTTAATGACTATAACCTTTAAGACACATTTATTCATTATCTAATTGAAAAATGACCCTAGAAATTTGGAAGGAATGTTCATCTTTCATCCGTCTGTCAGCCATTTGCAATGCAACACCACCACTATAACTTTGTGACGGTGTGCCACCGCCGGGTGCGCTGCCCTGGTGGCCTGATGCTGCAACAAAACATGACATCCAGAAAGACAAGTTTCACATCCTGTATAGCAACTCTCTTGCCCAAAATATAAACAACTACACTACAGCTGATCTTAGAGGAGGAAGTAAGAGTTGTGGTACAAAATCCACTTTAAAATATTTCAATAAGTGTATGATGAAACATTCTAAAGTGGGGTTTTTCCACAAAATATCCTTGTAAAATAGGGGTGCATTCTGGGCAGAGGTGCGTCTTATACGCCGGCAAATACGGTATATCCTAATAATTAAATATTTATTATTTAATTATCCTTCAAAGTCAGTATATTTTTGTGAGGTATATGACTGTATTAAGGAAAATTTGTAATTATCACACATGAAGCAAGCTATAGACACTTCACCATGTTGTTTTATAGTTTTCTACCGTGTTGGAAGTTGCTACAAGGGATTTTATTACAGGTAAATGACATGTGTCACATGTATCATGGTCTATTGGTATCAAACAACTGTTACCATATCTTCCTATATTATTCTGTCTTTTTCTATGTCTCCTAACTCCATTATAGTGGACAATGGGGAAATGATGTGTAATACATATACTGTACAATATATAATCTAATTTATGGATGATAAATGTTCCATACTTGTCGTCCTCAGATATCCTGCTCACTTTGGTCAGATGGAATGCCTTAAGCTAATTGCATCGCCACGTTTCACTGACAAACGCATCGGTTACCTCGGAGCCATGTTACTGTTGGATGAGCGGCAAGACGTGCACCTGCTTATCACAAATTCCCTCAAGAAGTGAGTAGTGTGTGAATAATATGCATGCGTGCTTGTGCACACTATACATAGGTGGTTGTTGTTGTATGTGAAGTATGAAGTGAAAGTTTACAGATGATGATTTACCTTTGCAGTTTGGTGTGTAGGATATAATTACGGCATCACATGAGTGTACTGCTTTCCATTCACACTCTAAACAGTTTTGCTAGTATTCATTTATTTTCTGGGTGCAATTCACAAAGTTTTGGAGTAGCCTGGAGGTGTTCTCGTCTCCCATGATTCCGACTGCTCTCTAACTTTGGTCTTCTGAGTAATTTTCTATTAAGGGATTTATAAACATTATAACGGTGGGGAGGTGATAAATATGGTGAAGTGCTGTAGTAATCTGATACGTAGTGTGCCAGAAACACACTTTCTGCACTATGTGATGTGGTGCAGTGTGCATGTACTGTCCCTTGTGACTGGTTATGTCATTGTAGTATGGCGCATAATTTTTTCTTTTAAATATATCAAGAATTTATTAGCTTATTTCACAGGTACAGAGTGCACATTAATTCCACCTTTTCACTCCTCATTCTCTACCTGTTCTCGCTCGCACTGCCTATTTTTGTGTGCTCTACCCGTTCTTGTGCACTCTACCCATTTTCCTCTCACACTACTTGTTCTCACACTACTTGTTCTCACACTACTTGTTCTCACACACACTACCTGTTCTTGGTTACTCTACCTGTTCTTGTGCACTCTACCCATTCTTGCTTGGTATTATGTGGGCAGTCATCATGAATCTGCTGTAATGTACCTCACTACGTGTAAGAGATTACCTTCAACAGCAGCAAGACCTGTCTCAAAAACACCTACCTGGAGATCCACTGTTATTTGTCTTGGAGGTTATGTAGGCTTGAAAGGGGCACTAGGCTAGTACAGTAGAACCTTATCTTTACCTACGGTCAATGTGCCTCATGTCAGGAAGGCACATACAGTAGAACCTTATCTTTACCTACGGTCAATGTGCCTCATGTCAGGAATGCACATACAGTAGAACCTTATCTTTACCTACGGTCAATGTGCCTCATGTCAGGAAGGCACATACAGTAGAACCTTATCTTTACCTACGGTCAATGTGCCTCATGTCAGGAAGGCACATACAGTAGAACCTTATCTTTACCTACGGTCAATGTGCCTCATGTCAGGAAGGCACATACAGTAGAACCTTATCTTTACCTACGGTCAATGTGCCTCATGTCAGGAAGGCACATACAGTAGAACCTTATCTTTACCTACGGTCAATGTGCCTCATGTCAGGAAGGCACATACAGTAGAACCTTATCTTTACCTACGGTCAATGTGCCTCATGTCAGGAAGGCACATACAGTAGAACCTTATCTTTACCTACGGTCAATGTGCCTCATGTCAGGAAGGCACATACAGTAGAACCTTATCTTTACCTACGGTCAATGTGCCTCATGTCAGGAAGGCACATACAGTAGAACCTTATCTTTACCTACGGTCAATGTGCCTCATGTCAGGAAGGCACATACAGTAGAACCTTATCTTTACCTACGGTCAATGTGCCTCATGTCAGGAAGGCACATACAGTAGAACCTTATCTTTACCTACGGTCAATGTGCCTCATGTCAGGAATGCACATACAGTAGAACCTTATCTTTACCTACGGTCAATGTGCCTCATGTCAGGAAGGCACACACAATGTTTGGCCAACAAACACCAGCTCTTGCGGTGGCCACCTGTGGTAATCAGTCTCTGGTAATCACCCTCTAACCAGTCTTCTCTAGGCATAGAGAAGACGAGTTAAACATGTAAGTTTTCCAAATTAAAAGACTCTTTACTTGAATGATACAAGAAAATAGATACAAAGAATCATGGAAATCTTACACAAGGGTTCCACTTTATATGCATCATTATGGGGCTAATTGCCCCATATATTAATCACACTAATTGCTATTGAATATTTACTAGCATTTTAACACCGATTTTCTTACTAATCGAAATGACAAATTAGTTTAATATCGAAGTCACCTCAATAACAACTTACTTCTATGACCATACATTATATTAGCCATACTTTAAGAATTAATTCTCAGTTAACCTCCTAACAAAGCCAAGCTATCACAGAACTAAAAATATGATCTACATATACAAAACTCTGTCCACACACTAACATCTTATGAAGGCAGATACAAACAAAATGCCAACTGCCCAGATAATACTACTGGCTCATCTGGTCATCACAGGATAAATATCAACTCAGTAGGTTCTGTCATATATGTAGTGAAGGTACCCTTTTAATTTAACCATCTTTCAGCCTTCATTAACCTTGCCTAAGAGAAACAAGCACTTTGTTCAAAGAAACAAACCTCACCCTCTTGGCGAGAGTTTATTTTCTTTCAAAGTCTTAGTCATGAAAATCAGACCTTTAAATGTCCCCAGCTAATGTTCCCTTTTCTGGAATATACATAGATATATGGGCCAATAGGCCTTCTGCAGTTACCTTCATTCTTATATAAATATAGGTAATGTTTTAATATTAACAAGCATACCTTGTTGATTCGCTGAACCAAAATATCACCAAATAAGTTACTCAATCAGCAAGGAGAACTTGAGCCACCTGAAAGGCCTTGTATTATAGTGGCTTTATATAAATTACATTAATTCTGTACCAATGAGTACTCTATATCATGTTTCAAATGTACTTTATGTAAATAAAAATGCTTATAATCATTTGATAACCCATCTACCAAACACCATGATACACAGCTGATGATGCACAGTCTTTACTTGGCCCTTATCATTCTCAACCTGTCCTTCGCTTGATTGCTAGCTGTACTGTAGCAATGTATCATACCTGGTGAAGCTCCAAAAATCCATGGAGTTTTATTGTGACCTCCCAGTTACTGATGACATCCCAGCACTGCACTGGTCAGGGGTTTTGCTTCTCATGACAGCTGATTACTTCTGTGGTGTGGAACACTAGGGAAACATCTAGCCTTTTCTGTTCTCGAATTAATTCTGACTGCACTGCTTCCTCATTCACTATACTGTACTACCATAGTACCCTCCTTGTCAGCACAACTTTGGGGCTGCAGTTCTTGGTCTACAACCACTCCCAGGCAATGCTAGACATCCAATTTGACTGCAATCAAGGCCCATAGCTGTTGGCTAATATCTGATTGCTCTCCACAACACCCAGTGAAAACTCATACTGCTCAGAAGGATGTTTTGAGATTGGCGCTAAAAGTCAGCAGGATTTCACCTTTATTAAGGATCGCCAGCCAGTAACTCGTTTTTCATTTGATAGCAATAGAGTACCTAGGTTGACCACTTGGAGTCGAGTACACAGAGGGTGTATTTATGGAGCTTTCCTCCCAAAGCAATGCTAATATTGTACTACTTAAGTCACTGGTACTGTCCCGTCTTGAGTACTGCACAGTACTCACTTCCCCTTTCAGAGCAGGAAAGATTCCTGAAATAGAGGGAATATGGAGAGCACATATGGCATGCATTGACACAATAAAACACCTAAGTTATTAGGACCATCTCAAAGTTCTCAATTTTCTCTCAGAAAAGGAGACAACAGAGGTATCAAATAATACAGTGGAACCTCGGTTTACGAATGCCCCGGATTACGAATTCCGTTTGCCTCGGATTTTGAGTTCGTTGATACATGTATGGGTTGACAAGCACGTGGATTCTGCTGGGCAAGGGGCGAGGCACCCTCACTTTACCAGTGTATCTCGCCTACTGATAACCGCGCTTGAATTCTTTGTGAAGTTTTGCTAGTTTTGTTTTTCTGCTTTTTTGGTTTCTGAACATAAAAGTTCTTATTATATATCAATCATGCCATGGATCCCAAGAAAGTCAGTGGTAAAGTTCAACCTAAGAAAATAGTTGAGTATCGGCAGTAGAGGATGTCTTTTCCTCGTTAAGAAAATGTGTTTAGTATGGGGAAAACTGAAAAGTTTTACTGAAAACAATTCACCCAGATAAAGCTGTAGCTGGCTGTTGCATTAATCTTTTTAATGACAATGTGGTGTCTCGCTACAGACAAGTGTTGTAACATAGGGGAAAAAGTGTCTTTAGACAGATTCTTAATAAGACAAGCAAGCAGTGAGCAAAAATCATGTCTCAGTGGAATGCCTGCAAAAGGTAAGAGAATGAGTACCCTAGAAATGTCACCACTGCCTGATATTATAATGGAAGGGGGACTCTAATTCCAAACACTAACACCCCTCCTCACCGTCTTCCATACACCAACAAGAGTCCTTAATAAAGGTAAAGTATAGTAAAAAGTTAGAGTAGTATTCTGTATAAAATGTATTAAGTCAATATTTTTAGGTGTTGAACGGATTAGTTCAATTTTCATTATTTCTCATGGGGAAAATTTGTTTCGGTTCACAAATTTTCGGTGTACAAACTGTCTCTTGGAACGGATTAAATTCATAAACCAATGTGTCACTGTATATACATGCAAGTTACTAGAAAGTCGGATCCCAAATTTCCCCAGTAGAATAACAACATACTGTACTGGAGAAAAAATATGGGAGGAAATGCAGACCAGAACCAGTGAATAGTAGAGGTGCCATTGGCACAGTCAGAGAGCACTGAACATCAGAGGTTCATGGCTGTTCAATACACTCCCAGCAAGTACAGTGTTAGAAATATTACTGGAACAAAAGTAGACTACTTCAAGAAGCAATTAGACAAGTTTCTGCAAGAAGTGCCAGACCAACTGGGTTTTAGCGGATATGTGGGCCTGTGGGCCACTCGAAGCAGCAACCTGTTGTTCCCCCAGTTCTCTTGAAGGCTTTCCCAATCCTCGTGTGTGCGCACTCTCCAGTCTTACAAATGTTGTCCCATTCTCATGGGTGTTATCCCAGTCTCGTGCACAGTTTCCCTGTTCTTGCATGTGTTCTCCATCCAGTTAACTTTAAGGCATTTTTAGTCATAATGACACGAGATAAAATAAATGCCTGGATAATGTGAGCAGTGTCTGTGTGTACTAATGAATGTCACCTTAATGTTTCTGGAATATCTGCAGCTAACCCCATCTATCAGTTGCACTGTATAATTAATGATGTGTGTTGGAATTTTTGAAGAAGTTTACAAGATATGGGAAAGTCTGAATGCTTGATAATTATAGATGAGTGGTAAGTGTTGATGGAACTGAAAATTGTGATGTTGAGGTATTTGTAATGTGGCTTAAAAGCTTGAGAGATTTTAGTGTCTACTGATGGATCACTTCAGGGTACAAAATATATAGCTGTAAGACAAATGATTTCAAGTAAAAATAAAAGAATACTACTCTACAATAAATTACATTATACTCTATTATATTAATTCAGAGCTTTTTTGCAGTGATTTAAACTCTTCAACACAGTTTGTACAAGGCTTGGCACTGTGCACTCTTGGAGCTATTGCCTCTCCTGAAATGTCACGTGACCTTGCGGGAGAAGTTGAGAGACTCCTAAAATCTTCAAATGCTTACATACGTAAAAAGGCAGCTGTTTGTGCTCTGCGAATTATCTGCAAAGTTCCGGAATTAATGGAGATGTACCTGCCAGCCACACGCTCACTCCTGTCTGAAAAGAATCATGGTGAGTCATTTGAAATGTATGAATCTGGTCTGTATTGGCTTCCTGATTTAACAATTTAATCCTTTTGCACTTTATTTTGGTCTCATTGTAATTATCTTGGACCTATATAGGCCAAAACTTTCTTCTAGTAGGTACCTCTTCTGGCTTCCTGAAGCTGTCTTGTTGAGATGGATCCCAACTACTAGGTCACATCAGCCACAAAGTTCTGTTTGGCCTACTGGGACCAGAGCTAGAACTTGGGCCCCTCTTACTGAGGGGTAGAGAGCAAGCAGGTGAAACTCCGTCACCCCATCAGAGAAGCATTCCAAAACTCGGTGAACCAATACAAACCATTGCTGGGTTCAAAGGGACCAAAGCCTCAAACAAACCCCCAACAATATAAACAAATGGTCGAATCTCAAAATGAGCACAAGCTCTGGATCAAGGCAGTTGATCCATCTAGTCTTGCTGAGGTTTTGGGGGTTTTCCTTATTTCCATCCAACCCATTCTTCCAAGACGTCTCCTGGACTCTGTTTTTCTGTCCTAAGCTGTTGGAGTGGACTCTGGCTCTTCCTGAACCTGCGTGCTTGGCTTCTGTGGCTTGGGGCGAGTTTGATAGGGTCATTGGGTTGCTTAATATTCCACTTGGTTCGTATTTCCTTGCGACGAGTGCCTTTTTCTTCATGGGGAGGAAATGGGTTCTTTGTATGATTTTTATCTTTCTGTGGTGCTCTTTTAGTTAATTTCTGCATACTGTACAATCCATCAGATTCATTCTTCCAGAGGTTTCCTTATCTCCTTTCTTCATATTACCTGGGTGGCTTGGGAGGATCTTTTTTGAATACCATCTATGTGGCCTGTATTTTGCCTCTGTTAGACCCTACCTTCTTAGAGTTTGAGTCGTCCTCGCTGTATTGGCTGCGCTATGAGGTTATAGAGTTGTCCTGGCAGGCAGACAATCCTCTCTCTCTTCCTAGGGGGTTTACACAACTTCTGTCATTTCTACATGCTTCAGTGGTTTGAGACTTTATAAATGTTTTTGGGTGGTTTCTCTTTTAGACCACTCAATGACTACCTGTTTGCTCCCGCTCTTTCCTGGGATATGAGGTTGATGCATCTGCATGCCCAGTTTCCCTCACTGTCTGCAGCTCTTGTGACACGTGACATGGGGGCTCGCTTGCACTTGGCTACAGTCTTGCATTTTCTTGTCCTCGTGGAACCAGTTAGAAAAAAGGCTTGGTATGTGCGAGTGCCTTGTTGCATGCTGTGGCAGCTTCAGCTTCTTTGCCTAAGCTAGTCGTACCCATACTCTGGGAGGCAGTTGTGGCATTCTACTTTGCCCATCTCAAATGTTGGCTGGCTGTTGGTCTAGTTGTTGGATTTGGGTTGATCCTTGGACCTTTTGTCTGCCTCCCATTTTTTACCTGCCCTCTTTCCAAGGATGATGCACAGTTCTTTACTTCTGTGAAGGCTTCAAGCCATCCCATTTCTCATTATGTACTTGGGGTTCTCATCCTCGCTTTTGGAGGCAGTTGGATAGGGGTGGGGTTTTGCCTGCTGCTGGTTTGGGTAAGTCCTTATTGTAGCTGGATTCTGGGGTCTCATGTACCCCCCTCTGTTGTTTCCTTTTCTGTTCATCTGTGCTGCTCTTAAGCTTCATGGTAAAACACCACTGCTCATGGTTCATGCAGGCCTTTTTGGAGTTTGCCTCTTTAAGGGGATAGTGGAGAATGGCTCGCCTGGCATTTCAACTCCTGGTCTCACAATTTGGGTCATTTTTGGGTCATTTCTCGACCCTTTGATGGAGTTGGTCGGTGCCTTGCTCCCTCCTGAAGGTTGGGGCGTCTAAGCCAGGCCTCTTTCCCCTTTGCCTCCATTGAGTTTTTGTACAGTGGGTGGCTTCTAGCTTGGTCTCTAGAGGACTGTGTTTCTTCGTTGGGTGTCTCGCCTCTTCCTGGTCCCCGACTGGGACTTGGTGGGGTTCCACTTCATTCTCAACTTTTCAGGGTTGAACATGTTCATCACCTACCTCATTTATTTGCATAACTACTCAGGCCCAAGTTCGCATCACGTTGGGGGCTGGGGTTTGAATGATTTATCTGGACCACAAGGACACTTATTGGCATGTACTCATACATCCAAGGTTCGGAGCTTGGTTAGGTTTCATCATGGGACATCAGACTTACCACTTCAGAGTCCTTCCTTTTGGCTTGAACATGGCTCCCCCATGTTTTAACCAAATTGGGTACTGTCATGGTAACTCGTCTTCATTTGTTGGGGGTATGTATTCTGGACTACCTCAACAACTGGCTGGTTTAAGTCAATTTGCGTGTCTGCTAGCCAGGGATTTGGCTCTTTCCCAGCTCACTCGCCTGAGTTTCCTTGTGAATTGGCAGAAATCTTGGTTGCTTCCATTCCAGGTTGCATTTTGCTCATTTGCCGTACGAGCCTTCCTGGTCTCTTGATCATGTTGTCACCTTCTTATTTCGTTTATGGTTCCCCTTTGATCTGCAATTCTTTAAGACAGTTTTTCTGTTAATTTTTCTACAGAGGCAGAGCTATTGTTCTCCTAGTCCAGGTGGGTGTCATGTTCATTTGGAGCCTTCTCCTTTTCTGGCAAAGAATGAGTTGGCAGGCTTCTGGAGGGGTCCTTCACTTGTTGATGCCTGGTTGGTTCACCTGGGGGTGCATCATGTGCTCTGCCCGCTCGCAACTCTTTGCCGTTGTTGTTTCTTCTTTGTTTTAAAAATCTGTGGTGTGTCATCCCTGGTAAGTCCCTTGTCTTTCTTCTCTGTGAGTAGTTAGCTTCAGGAAGCTGCAAAAGGCTCCTTCAGAAAATCAGCATTAGATATAACCCATTGGATATAAAAAATTGGAGGGGGTTATATTCAATAGCACAGAGCTCTAGGTTTCCCCCAGCCTTCCAAGCCAGTTCTGGAGCATATGTGAAGAATATGCTTACTAACCAATGCACCTTCCTCCTGGAAGGGAGGGAGGGAGGGAAATCAGGAAGCCACTGGGATTCATTAGAAAGAGGCATTTCTTCAGCTAGTGCTAAGGAGTTCATGCTAGTTTCCATAGATTCCATTATTTACATTGTTTAGGGAGTTTGGCAGCTTCTAGGCTTCGGTCTCTCTGAAACAAGCAGTCATCTGAACTGGTCCAAATATTTTCTGGATGCTTTCCCTGTTGTGTGGCAGTGTCATCCTGTGTCTGGGCACTGTAGGGGGCCAGGTTCTGGCTGTGGTCCTTGGTGGTCCTAGCAGAACTCTGCAGCTGATGTGACCTAGTAGTTGGAAGCCATATCAGCAAGATACCTTCAGGGATCCACCGTGGCTTTAACAGAAAGAAGCGTTTCATTGCATTCAATGCCGTTTGTTTTATTTGTACATGTGTATAATTTGCATGGAATCAGTGTTTCCAAGCCACTAATTGCTTCCTTTTATTAGTGTTTAGGATTGATGTAAAATATGGAATATTTCCTCAAGAATTATATTCTGTATCTAGGTTATAATATATAAATATATATATATATATATATATATATATATATATATATATATATATATATATATATATATATATATATATATATATATATATATATATATATATATATATATATATATATATATATATAATATTTAGTATTATATATTAATGTTAATCATTCATATGGCTGACATAGTTGTTCTTATGGGTTTTTAATAGTCAAGAGACAGAAAGCCTATTAGGCCTATTGAGGTCCTCCTAAGCCAATTATTGACCTATCCAGAATGCAACCCCCCCCCACAGCTGTCTAACTCCCAGGTACCTATTTACTGCTAGGTGAAAGGAACGGAAACATTGGCCAAATGCTTCTCTTGCTGTGGTTAGAATATAACATACATCTTTGAACAACTCGATCCACATTAATGTGATGTGTCAATGAGGAAGTCGGTAGGAGCCATGCGGAGGATTTGAACCCGCACACTTGGTACTCCCGTGCACATGCCTTAGACCACTACGCCTCGACATGGCCAAATTTGACCATGTCCTCCTCGTGGCTCCTACTGATTTTCTCGCACATATTCACAAATGAAAAGGGATGCAGTGGATACTTTTTATGTGTACACTGTGTACATGTATTGTTAGAAGAGATGCACATGATATATTTGCTTGTTGCTGATGCCAGTGTGTTTCTGCATGTAGGTGTGCTGATCACAGGCGTCACGCTGATCACAGAGATGTGCCGCCAGTCTCCGGACATGCTTGCTCACTTCAAAAAGGTGCGCCTTCCAATATTTCTAGTATTTTAAAGTACTGTGCTGTATTTTCTTTCCAGATGCATCAACGAGATTAGTTTCCGTCATTATTGGTGAAATGTGTGTTTAGTAGTTACTGTATTAATAACATACAGTATACTGTACTTGATAATTAAGGATAGTGTAAGATTGAGGGTAACTGTTTAATGAGATGAAATTATCAAGATCAGTTGATATGAAGGTGTGTTTTATGGTTATGTGGTGTTATGTTGAGTGTGGTGTTTATGGTTGTAACATAGGAAATTCTTTTAGAAAGAAGTAAGGAAGTGAAACTGGGAAGTCTTGTGGAGGAATAAATGTTAGATATAGTCACATGAAAACAGTGAGTTTTGAAGAGGAAATTAGAGAGAGGTCATCAGTGGGAATGCTGTGGGTGGTAGTGATGTGTATACACACAAGTAATGGTAATGTCTTTGTCTTCTCTCAGACATAATAACTTTGGATAAAATCCCACACTTAAGTATTTGGGAATTTTATATAAAGATTTACACCAAGTCTTTTACACTCTTCTGAGTGTAAAAGGTCTGAGTGTGTGGTTAGGACGAGACTTGCATCTCGACGATGCAAATACAGTAAATTGCCAGATTGAGAAGTGTGTCAGGATGGATTGTTTGAGAATATTAAATGTGAATAGACAATGGTAGACAAGTAAGTAATATGTTTAAAGTGAATTTGACAATAAGTGGAGTAGACAGTTGCGGAGGAGACAGGCATACATGGTGAGTATTCACCTAGCTGTACTCGCTTAGTTGTTCCTACATGGAATGAGCTAAGGCTCTTAGGTCCTGGCTCTCAACTCTTTTTGACTGGTGTACAGGTTCCAGAGCCTATTGGACTTTGTCATGCCTTTATTAAAGACTATATTGAGTCTGGCTGCAGTGCTTCATGTTTTAGCAGAGGAAGCAATTTAAAAACAGGAAATGAATGTAAATTACAGTGGGATTCTCATTTTTTTTTGGCTTCTTGGGTTAACCTGTAAGAGAAATGTCCAGTTCTCCATCTGCACTTACCAGAAGGTACGGCAGCAAATGCTTGTGGCTGGAACCGCCAGAGGCCAGACTAGGCAGGAAGACACTCGCTGGGAGTGAATGCTTGGAGAAAGGGCTGCCACGAGCCAGGCTAAGTGAGAGCAAGCACTTTGTGAAGCAGTGAACAATATGGGTGATGGGGGAATGCTCATTTGAACCATGTAGGAGGAAAGTAAAAGATCCCTCATATAAAAGGAGCTCTTTGTATGCTCTTAGGTGTCGTGTTTAGTAATTTTAACTTATTTTGACTAGGCAAAATGTACTCGCCTAGTTGTGCTTGCTGGGGTTGAGCCCCGGCAGTTTGGTCCTGCCTCTTAACTGTCAATCAACTGATGTAAGTAATGTGAGGTGAAAGTAATGCTAAAGGGGAGGTAAGAGGTTTGCATCTCAGTTTTTAAGATAAGCTAAGACTGATAGAAAAACTAGTGAATGTTACCGGTGTTGCGAGCATGACACGAGGGTATGACGTTGAGACCGGAGCCATTTCATACATTCACAAGCAAAAGGACAAAGTTGCTGAAATTCGCTGCTGACCTGTTTGGACTTGCTAGTTGAAGTCAGAAATACAGTATTCCTCAAGTCAGTTACATATTTGGACTTCATAACACTGCTGCATCTCGGTGATTCATACATAATAGTGAATGTATTCATACAAAGACTGTAATTGAAGAACAGGCTTTGCTTGCAACTGAGAAGTTTGCTTTTCATTTTGGGATTACAGACTTTAAAGGTAGCTTAAGAGGGGGGGGGGGCTTGCGGGTTTAAAGAAAAAATTGACAAAACTTTTCAGTACCAATGTCAAGTGCTGATCAGTTAAGAGGAAATTACAAAATTATATGGATTAAAAAATGGTGAATTATTTTAAGTTTTATAATGCTTATGAGACTACTTTCAGCTGGAGATGTTTATCCAGTGTGGTATTAACTAGCAAGCTAGAGGAAAGTGTGGGGTTATGAAGTGTGGGGTTTGGCAGGTTCATTATGTCCACGCATAATGAACCTGCCAAAAAAGTCTCCCAGTCAAGCTACCCCAAATAGGGTAACCTCATTCATCTTTGCCAACATACAAGGACTAAAAACAAGAACGAAAAAAAGTACCATTCATAAATGGCCTCCTCACTGAGTCAAATGCAGTATTTGGAGCTTTAACAGAAACCCATGCAGGGGAATTCTTGGATAGTGAGTTCTGGATACCAGATATAATTTATACAGGTGTGATAGGGTAAATAGGTCACATGGAGTTGGTCTGTATATTAGGGAAGACCTTGTATGCTCGGAACTCCTTAACTCTGCAAATGAGGTGGTAGAGGTACTGAGAGTAAAAATAGAGGAAATAAACTTAGTTATTATTCTAATATACAAACTGCCAGATGCAACGGCTATGGAATTCACAGAACAGATAACAAAATAGAGAATAGCCTTGATTATTTGATTATTTATTACCTGATATGGAGACTTTAGAGATACCTTCCTAGGTGACTTTAACTTACCCAATCTAAGATGGAGAACAGCAAACAATAATAATATACCAGGAAATCTATCGGGACATAACCAATCACAGATTAGAGAACTGCTTAGATTCTGTGACAAATTTTCACTCAACCAGCAGATATCAGAGCCAACGAGAAACGAAAATACTGTATTCTAGATCTGGTCTTTACAAACAATGAAGACATAATTAGGGACATTACGATATAAAATACCACATACTCAGATCACAAGCTCATTGAAGTGCAAACTACCAACAACACTCGGACCTAAAACAATGATAAGCAAGAGGGGTTATTCAGTAAATTCAATTTTAATTAATAATAAAGGATAGACTGGGAGACAATAAACAGGGAACTTATAAACATTCCTTGGGAAACTGTTCTAAGTAATAAAAATCCTACAGAAGGAATAGAGCAACTGACTTTGGAAGCATATCAAGTCTGAAGCATGTTCCTTTGAGGAAAGCCAGAATGAGGTCCATCGTAGAAAGAGAACGCAGACGATACTATAAAAAAAAGAAAAAAATAATGGAAATGCTTAAGCAGACACGACTTTTACTACAAAGAAGAAATAATTTAAACGGATATTGAAGAAATGAGCAGAAACTGAAATACTCATATCAGATTGAAGAAAGGCAACTAGAACAGAAAGCCATTCAAGAAGTAAAGAAAACCCCAAAATATTTCTTCACATATGTGAAATCAAAAGCAAAAACCACTGCCAGTATTGGACCTATGTATTCGTACAAGTGAAGGTTCATACATGAAGGACAACAAAGAAATTAGTGAAATTCTAAAAAAGCAGTATGAGGACATGTTTAGCACTCTGATAAACAGCTTGAAAGTGGAAGATCCGGACAACTTGTGAGAAATTGAAAACGTGCCCATGCACTCAGCTCCGGGTCCAGATTCATGGAATCCAATATTTATAAAGAAATGCAAGGTGCCAGTAGCACAGGCACTCAGTATAGTGTGGAGGAAGAGCTTGGACATGGAGGAGATACCAGATGTGCTAAAAGCAGCAGACATAGCCCTTCTACACAAGGGAGGGAGTAAAGCATTGGCAAAGAATTATAGACCAGTTGCCCTAACGTCCCACATAATCAAAGTATTTGAGAGAGTGATTAGGAGTCAGGTCACTAGTTTCATGGGGCCCAATGACCTTCACAACCCAGGCCAACACAGATTTAGAGCAGAAAGATCGTACCTCTCACAGCTACTTAACCACTACGACAGTCACTGAGGCATTAGAAGAAAAACAGAATGCAGATGTGGTATACACGGACTTCGCAAAGGCATTCGATAAATGCGATTATGGAGAGATAGCACACAAAATGAGGTCAATGGGAATAACTGGTAAAGTAGGACACTGGATACTCGGTTTTCTGTCGAACAGAACACAGAGTAACAGTTAATCATATAAAATCGAGTCCAAGCGCAGTTAAAAGCTCTGTACCTCAGGGTACAGTCCTTGCACCACTGCTTTTCCTTATTTTCATAAGATAAAATTACAAGTCACAGCTTTGTATCATCCTTTGTAGAAGACACAAAAGACAGCATGAAAATTACCTCTGATGAAGACATTGGAAAACTTCAAGCAGGTATTAATAAAGTTTTTGACTGGGCAACGGAAAATAACATGTTTAGCAGTGATAAATTCCAGGTACTCAGGTACGTTAAAAATGAGGACCTTAAACATAATACAGGGTACAAAACACAATCAAATCAGCCCATAGTAAGTAAGCAGCATGTAAAGGATTTGGGAATAACGAGGTTTGATGACCTGATGTTTAGGGGAGCATAACCAAACAAATATTGCGTCAGCCAGAAAAAATTATTGGATGGATTACGAGAACTTTTAAATCCAGGGATCCCATCACAATGGTTGTACTATACAAATCACTTGCACTGTCCTGTCTTGAGTATTGCTCAGTACTCACTTCTTCCTTCAAAGCAGGAGAGATTTGTTGAAATGGAGGGAATACAGAGAACATATACGGCATTTATAGATGTGATAAAGCACCTAAATTATTGGGATTGTCTCAAAGCTCTCCAAATGTACTCACTAAAAAGGAGACGAGAGAGAGAGAGAGATCCATAAATATTCACATGGAAAATACTGGAGGGCCAGGTCCCAAATCTACATAATAAAATAACAATACTGGAGTGAACGATATGGAAGAAAATGCAGAATAGAACCAGTGAAGAGCAGGGGTGCCATAGGCACAATCGGAGAACACTGTATAAACATCAGAGGTCCACTGTTGTTCAACATCCTCCCAGTGAGTATAAGAAATATTGTCGGAACAACCATGAACATCTTTAAGGGAAAACTAGATAATTTTCTTCAAGGAGTGCCGGACCAACTAAGCTGTGGTGGGTACGTAGACCTGCGGGCCGCTCCAAGCAACAGCTTAGTGTGTAACAACAGTATTAAATATGAACTAATAATGTAACACCACTATACAGTACCACTAATGGTCACACCGGAACCAAAAGGTACACTTCCAAGGAAATGCTACACAGGATTAACTATGCTGCCACCATCTGCTTTGTCCATTAACTATATTAAGCAATGAGGCAAGAAACATTACTTGACTTGGAGAGTCCTTTCTTTCATTAACTGTCATTAATTATGGGACGGTTGTCAGCCCACTATATCCAGAGGCTAAGAGGATTCAACAATTGACACAGACGGAAAGTTTAACATGAGTTTATTGAGAACAAATTATGCTATTATTAGGAGTATAACTCCTACTCTAACACTGGCCAATAGTTAAGAAATTTAGACATGGAACAAAACCTCAGAGATCACACTCTACCTTAAGACCTCTGTCTCTCCATCCGGTGGATTCACTGTCTCTCCCTGACTGTGCGATGTTCTTCACAGACCCACTCTGGACCCTGGTGTCCTGCATTCTCTCCCTCCTAACTATCATACAGGGGTATATATACACATACAAAAGGGGGTGGGGGAGATTTGCTGTTGCTACCTACACTGAAGATGCAAGAGGTTGGGCCACACGTGCACAAACACTCAAGAATTTTTCCATTAAGCTTGTGTGACATTCACCATACACTCTTCAAGAGAGGAATTATTAATTACGAGTGTGACTGACCTCTGACCTGGCTTAAAGGGGGAGATCCATGGATCTTTACACATAAGAATCTGGAGTCTAATTCCATTACAATGTTTGACAAGAGTATCATGAAATATTACATACTTGAAACTAGCTGACTAAGGCTAACCCAGGAATTTTTAATCAACATACAAGATAATCCAGAGGTCATCTGGGCTGACCTCTTGGAGAAGGCTTCCCTGGGTGTGAACTCTAGGGGGGGGAGGGGTCATGGGTGTTGCAAGTGGACCAAGCTTTCATTACAGAGGCATAAACTGGGTCTCCCAGGAGGTACATTCCAAGGGCCTCCTGAACCTTCCCAGGGGAAATCCGAACGCAAGGAAACCTCTGGAAAGACGAATCTGAGGAATCCAAGGGCACCCGGAAACGAACCCGGTGATTGGGGGGAGCAGCACCTAACTCAAATTCATACAGGGAAGGAGGGTATGAAAACTCCCCTCCCCTGCAGTAACAATCCCTACCCAAAAGGCACAAGGGCCCAAGCAGGGTCAAAATGAGCCTAAGCACTCCAACTGGATTGAGAGCCCCAAGAACCCTAAACACAGGTCCCAGGGCAGAGCCCTCTTCCTCGCACGCCAACTCTGAAGAAAAGACAGAGTCCAAGGGAAAAGCTTCCGAGAAGGGAGTCGGCTGGGATGATCCTGAAGCCTTGGTGGGAAAATCGGGCTTGACCACCTCTGCGCCCGAATCGGAAGGGGCAGCCCCCAGTCACCCGAGCCTCATCCCGAGCTAAACCCCTCCCAAATTCTGAAACCCTCAAACGTTTGGGAGCCGGAAGCAGTGGGGGATAGTAGGGCGAATCACGGCACCTGGGAAGGAAGCAGTGGCATGAATGGAACCAAGGTCGAAGTGACCAGCGCCCCCAAATCCTGATCCCTAAAACCCAAGCGGGCCAACTCCAGGGCCTCCAACCTGGCAACCAACCTGGCTCGTTGCAAGGAGAAGAATAGAGCACACAACACAGCTGTCGCCTGATTCCCAAGATCAACAGACAAGGAATGAGTAAATTGAAGTAAAAGTGGGGAACAAGTCCTGCAAGACGCTGGGTTGTAGGTGTCCCCGACCCAACAGACAGCATGACAGAGGCAGTATGGATGATCGTCACCCTGCAGCAATGGTGACGAGCAATCTTCAACTTCGCCCAAGGCGAGAGTGAACTCTGAAGAAGTATCCATTGTGCCACTGAGCCCACTGAGTTTTCCAGGGCCTGTTGGGTAAATTACCGTACGAGAAGCCCAGGCACTGGGGCCAGCTGAGCCGTAGAATCCCTGTCTAGTAGCAAGCAAACTGACCACCAGTAGCAGCAGTGAAACCTTAGGGGCAACAGAGGAGGACCACCAACACCACCTAGGCTTGCCTAATAAGCTAGGCAGATCTCCTTCATCCACAAAAGGCAAAAATACCCGAAAAGGAAACTAAAAGTCCCCTGAAGATAACAGTCAGTCAGTCAGTCAAAGGGAAGCATCGGCTGCCGCGTTAATGTTAAGCAGGCTGTGCCAGCCGCAGTGCACCCCACTTGGCCAAAAGCACTCCCTCCACCCAGGGCAAGACGGGAATCCCAAGACCTCCGATGTACCCCAAGGGCGAAGACAACCTCAAGTGACGAAGTCCTCTAACGGGAGTGAGTTCTGAATGCCCAAGGGAAGATAACCCAGAAACGCAAGGGTAGTACAGGTACTTACGAAGCACCTAGGTAAGATCGCCCTAGGCGCATGGTGCTCTGTGTATTATAAGACACCTGGCCACCACACCCTCCCCACTGCTGGGACAGCCACACAGGGCAGAAGCCAGAACAGGAACTTGAGGCCAGAGGTGACCAATCTGACCGCCAGCACATTAGTTCAAGAACTAGAGTGGTGGGCTGCCGACTTATTGGATTAACATCTGAAATACACATCAGAAAGATGATGACAGTATACGAGATGTGGTAAACTGCTAGGTAAGCACCATCAATGAACTTTATATACAGTATATATTTTTGTATATACTAGAAGGTAAATTAGGTTATGTTAATGCAGGTTTTTGTGATTGATTTAATTAGAATTTTTAATAAAATTTTAGGTAAAGCATTCATGAGAGGCAATATGCACTGAAAATTCCTAACATATGTTTAAGGTTTGCTGTACAGTACTCTATAAACTAAACAGTGATGATTATTGTTTTTGGACATTTACAAGGATAGTTATTTCTTCCAAGTCATCAAGATTTGTAAATGAATTTTGTAAAGATAAGTGGGTCAAGCACGTTATAGAAATGATTTTCAGGATGATCGTAAGTCTTGCTTTCTCAGTTTCCCTCTTAAGTCACTCGTCTCTTAGAATCCTTCGTGAATGATGTCTCTGATGTCACTTACTACTAATGATGGTGCTACATAGTCTTCCTGGCTTGGTGCCGCCTCTTGATAATTGCTTACTGTTATACATATAATGTATTTTTAATTATTTATGCACAGTTACAGTACCATTTACTTGTTTTAAAAGTATGTTGTTTAGTATGTAAATCATGTTTTCTTGTTTTGCAGAAAGAGTTAGATTCAATTTTTGTCAGTAGTAAATATGTACTGTAGCAAATATGCTGGTTATTATTGTTGTTTTAGATAACTGTAGTTGCAGTGAAACCTTTCATAATGTAATTCCTTTACTCACTGTTTATAATACAGTGTACATTGTGTTGACATCAGTATACTGAACCCCCTTCACTATGGCACCTGTTTTTCACCTTTATTCCCACAGGGGGTTGAAAACGGGTCAAAAGAAATTCATACTGTACCAGTCATTTTCATTTATTACGTCTCTAGTATGAAAAAAACATGCTTTTTCCAGCAGTGCAATTAAGACAAAATATTGGTAGAAAATACAAAAACTGGTTTCCAATTTTGAATAATGTGGGCCAAGTGACCAAAAACAAAGGCGTGTGTGTGTGTGTTCTCAATATATCATTATAACCAATATAGTAATCCTAATTTTTTAACAATTTAATTCTATTTGTTCTAAACTTCTAAGAAGAACAAGATGTTCTCTTTCTATAGATACAATGAAATATCATTAAAAATATATTTAACAAATACTGTATTGTAGTAATAAATTGAATATATATAGAAGAAAATCATCGGTAGGGGGAATGAAAGCAGCGGCCAGGTTAACCGTGGACGAGAGTGCTTTAACCCTTGGAGCTCGGTATAGTAGTCCAGGGGATCACTATACCGAATTGTGCCCAACCACTTGGGCTGGATGGTAGAGCAATGGTCTCGCTTCATGCAGGTCGGTGTTCAATCCCCGACCGTCCAAGTGGTTGGGCACAATTCCTTCCCTCCCCGTCCCATCCCAAATCCTTATCCTGATCCCTTCCAAGTGCTATAGTCATAATGGCTTGGCACTTTCCCTTGATAATTCCCTCCTCCCAAGGGGATATCTGCACTTGACCCGATACTCAAGTACACGTCTAGGATTTCCACAGGCTGCTGGTTCCATCCTCATCCTGAACCAGTGATCTCATTCATGTATCATGTTTTTTAAATTTCCTAATGTATTTAAAATACTGTATATATATTTTGAGTAATCATTATATTAGAGTACTATATAATAAAAAATGGCAAGTAACTTAATATTAGGCTATATGTTTTCCAAATATATAGAATATTATCATAAATATAACATGAGTATATTTACCAAGGAATTGTCTTTATTTAGTTGAAAATTACTAACAAAATTTTTATTTTTTTATTTTTGTGCGTGTGTGTGTGTGTGTAATTTGGAAAATGAATACTCTTCAAATTTGCCATTTATCATTATAATACAAAAAATAGATAAAAAATTTTGAACAAGAAGATTGAAGCATTTACAGTACAGTACATATGCAAGAAAAGATCTTTCCAAGCCTGTAAATCTACTCAAATGTGGTTTAAGGTGTAAGTGGACCACAACAACAACGAGACTACGAAGGAAGCATCTTGGTGTAGCAGAACCCCAGCCTATATCACTGGGCAAAGGGGTCTGGGCATAATAAGTAGTCATGGATTACCGAACATCACGTACACAACCCAAGCATGCCCTCAGCTAAGGTGTAAAGCCCCTAATGCATACAAGAGCAGGGCAAGTGCAAGAGAGAGAGGTCTTTTAATGTGCACAAGTTCACAGCCTAAACACTGTCACTCCCTATCAACAAGCCACACAGAAAAAGTCAATGAAATACAAGTGGTACAAGTGTTTACTTCTACCATAAAATTTTAATAGATGCCCGAAGCCATCAGGTCTATAATCTACAGTGGTCAAAGATGTAAAATAAAACAAATGCCAAGTTAAATTTTTTAGCCAATTGTTTTTTTTTTGTGTGTTAAGTGATGGCAGTCAATTCAGAAAAAATACGCTCAACAATGAACAAATCCACAAAGGCTGTGGTGAGGGTTTGAACCTACGTCTGAAAGGATCCCAGACGTGCCTTAATCGACTGTGCCACTGGGATCCTCTCGGATGTAGGTTCGAACCCCTCATCATGGCCCTTGTGGATTTGTTCATTTGATCCATCACACTATTGTGATTTCTGTGCGTAGTGAAGTAAGGGCTAAGAGGTAGAACAGCATATTGACAGAACCCGGGTGCATGGGGGAGTTGTGTAAAACCCTGGGTTGTGTATTGGAGTGGCTGCAGGATACGTGTGAGATTAGTAGAACTCCCGGTTGCAATTCTTTTCCATGTCATGGCACAGTCGATTAAGGCATGTCTGGGATCCTCTGGGACGTAGGTTCGAACCCTCAACACGGCCCTTGTGGATTTGTTCATTTGATCCATCACACTATTGTGATTTCTGTGTGTTATGCTCAACAACAAAATAAACAACCAGAGTCCATGTACCCAGAAAACTTCCTCTGACCATCAAAACAGGCCCTTGAACATGGCAAATGCTGCCTGCAGTTGGCAGCATGATGCGTCACGCTGCCTTCTAGTGTCCACACACTAGAAGTTCCTTCACCTTCTAGTGTGTGGTCTGGTCAACATACTTTAGCCACGTTATTGTGACTCTTCGCCTGCAGCATGTTGCAGTTTGCAGTTTTCAAATGTGCTCTTTGTTCTTAGAATTTGATGGCAATTCCTATTGCCTCTTGCCTGCTGGATCCAGGAGCTATTTTACTGCAGGTGTGTGCCATTGGTCTACCGTGGACTTTGGCTTTAGCCGAGTTGCTTTCTCAGGTAGCTACATCTTGGGTGGCTGCTACTCGGGCTGCAGCTTTTCTGCGGGTTTGGGTTGACGGTACCGTATAGGTTTTTGTAATCCTAGTCTACAGTGGGTGGTGCATGCTGATTCCTCATCTTTGGGGGATGGCCACAACTTTGCTAAGCTTGGCTTGAGGCTGGGTTGCTCTGTCTGATGGCTGTCATTCTAGCAGAGGTGGCTTCAAGGTTTGCCTTCTACAGTAATGTGACAGCAACTAGTGGGGACTACTCTTCCTGCATAATTCCTTTGTCTTTAAGGGTTAGGTTTCCCAGGTTTTGGGACCTTCCTGGTTGAGCTTCCACTCTAGGCTCTTAAGGAGATGTAGGCTTCATCCCTTGTTCTTCCTCTGCTGAAGTAGGGGAAATTTGGGTTTTTGGAGTTGTAGAAGAAAGGAGTGGTTCATTGTTGCCTTTTGACCCTCCTTGGACTTTAGTTCCTGGTCCTCAGGATTTGTTGCTATGTATTGATATATTTTCTTACATCCCATCTTGGTATGAGCTGTACACCCACCTCTGCCACCCTGCTGTTTTATTCCAGGTTGCTTTTCGTGACCTGGTCCTTTCCCTCCCCAATTACTTTGCATTGAATTTTGTTGTCTTACTTGGAGAATGTATCAGTGAGAATCACCTCATTACCTGTTGCAGAAACCAGGGCTGCATCTTGCATCTGCATTAGATTCATCCTACTTTCTGTACAGAACCTCATTTGTTTCTCTGCTGCAATGTGGGGTCCCGGCTTCATCCTGGCTGGTCTTTCTCTCGGGTCTTTACTGCAGCAGTGACCTATTTGCTCGTGCCCTGCCCTGTGTAGTGGTGCTCGGCAGATCCTCATCCAGATTCCGTTTGACTTTCATTGTTGGTAGTGAACTCTGGGGCTTCCACTTGTGCAGCTTCTTAGTTCTTTGGTGGTGCAGAAAGTCTTCCGGCAGATTTGGAGAGGTCTCTCTTTTTTTTTTTTTTTTTTTTTTTACCTCTTCCTCCTGCTGTCTGTTGATGTGAATACAGTTTCCTAATTTCAGGCTCTCCCGTTTGGTTTGCCTTCACCCGAGGATCTTCCATAGTGATTTGTATGGTTCACTGTTATCATTGTTTTTGGGGTAGCCACATTCTTGCCTACCTCAGTGACTGGATACCGAGAGCCCAAAGTTGTCTTGTTTTGTCTTATGGCCAGGAATCGGGTTCTTTTCCTGTTGACCTGCTCCAGCTTGTTGGTGGCCTGATGTGGTGGTCATGCTGAGCAGCAGCTTGCCAAGGTGGTGTGTTGTGTATCCCCTTTTGCCTGTGGTGGTGTCATTTTATTCTCATTAGGTTGTTTTGGGCTTCTGGTTCTATGGCACACATCTTTATGCTCGAGGTGTTCCCAGTTGCATCTGCCCTCACCTGGTGCATTGTCTTCGGTTCTTCCCATGCCGATCATCTTCCATTGCCTCCTCACCCGATGCAACTGTTGGGCTTTCCTCCCCACATTTGTTCAGGTTGTGCTTCCTGTTGTTCTGGTGTCTCCTTTTTGTGAAAGAGGAGTAGGGGAAAGGGGGGTTCTTTTTACTGATGGGCTAGTCTCTGAAGGCAGCCTCACTCCTGCCTTCTCAGGCTTTGGTTCTTGGTGGTGTTCAGCTTTAGGGAGTGTCAACCATACTCATAGTTGGTTTCTCTCAAGACAAATGGGTCTTGCTTTCTCTGGCTGTTTGGGTGTAAATAGGTAGGCTTGTTTGTCTCTCTATTTTCTGGGGCTTCAAGTATATGGGGTTCCATTTTCCTGGGTCTGAAAAGATTTGGTTACCTTTTCCTTATTCTCTGGCTTAGCTGTTTCTTCATGTTCTTCCATAGGCCTTGTGGAGGCCTACAGAAGAACTTAGCTTCTGGCCAGTCTTGCCCATTCTCTTCCTGAACTCAACTATGAAGGGATCACATCTACTCTTTCTCTTATATTTCAGATTTAGCAAATTCAACTCCTCTAGTCTTTCTTCGTAGCTCTTGATTTTCAGTTCTGGAAGCAATTTCATGGCATGTCTTTACAACTTTTTCTAGTTGATGTGCTTCTTGAGATACGGGCACCATACAACTGCTGTATAATCCAATTTTGGTCTCACAAGTCGTGAGCAATTTCTTTAGTATATCACCAAACATGTATTTAACCACTGAACTGCGCAACGCGCCTACAGGTGCTCGACCGGGGGGGGGGGGTGTAACGCGCCTCCAGGATCTTAGTTATAGCTTATGATTCAAAACTCCTGCGGCTACGTGGGGTTCACATCAGCTTCCTCAGGGCTCTTGTAAACAGATGCCATATTTTTTAAAAATCATGGGCAACATTCCCGGGTGTGAGGGCCTTGGTACTGAGTGAGCAACCAAGGCTGGCGCACGCATCATGAACTCACAGCACTGCTGTTCAGATTGTGACCACAGCATCGCCTAATAATGTCAAAATATATATGTAACTGGTATTATTTAGCCATGATAGTATTACAGAAGAGCCTGAGTGTGATAATGACTGTGTACAATGTTCAAATATCAGTGAATCAATGCTGTTCACAATGTTCACAGCGCTAGCCACAGCACCACAGCATTACAGTATTTCCTTCATCTAGGAATCTTCAAACGACTTCTTATGTTGCTTTACAAAATAAACTTGTGGTCAATTATTCATTTACTGGATTTAGTGACAAGGATTGTGTTAATAGCAGGATTGTAGTGATAATTAGCATTGTGCGTAGTATTGTAGGAGGAGGAATTTTGGCGAGGAGGGAGGAAGTTTGGTGAGGAGGGAGGTAATCGAGGTAGTGTCACTGTGTGTGGCAGCCACTATTGTTTTGCTCACCATATTAGCTTAGTGGTTCACTGTGGTGAACACACATGTACATGGGGATATACAGTGTGTGTGTATAGTGTAATAACAGCAACAGGAGTATGTTGGGAGGAGCCATTTTGGTGAGGGAGGTGGCGTCGTACTCGTAGCGTCGTCTGATGGCTGCTGAGTGATTTTTCATGCAATGTATGGTGGCCACTGTGCTATTTGGACACAATACCAGCTTAGTTGCATAGTTATGGTGAATAAAACATGTAAATACTTATACATAACGTGTGTGAATAGTGTAATAAAAACAATAACAGCATGATGCGAGGAGGAATGTTGGGAAGTAAGGTATAAAGAGTAAGGTGTTGGAGTGAGGGAGGGCTGGCTGGGTGTGGCAGCTCACACTCGCGGAGTTCTGAGTGTGTTGATGGTGAATGTATATGGTGTGTGATAGTGTATAGTGTGTAAATTTACATAAATTAACATGAAACATTGGATATATGAGCAATATATGTGGACACATTTGTGACACACATAAGTGTCTTAGGGCAGTACGGATGTTCTACTGCCATAATATTGTGTACATGTTCATTATACATAGGATTGGCAAGAAAAAACAAAACAAATGTATTTGGAAATGTTCGCAAAAAATTAACAAAAAAATATTTAGCAACTCGCGCATGTTGAAGCTGGTGCGCGACTGCCTCCAGGAGTCTACGCCACCGGCGACCACCAAATCGTGACGTCACACGCCTAGTTCTGCTAAATAAAACATGTAGATAGGTATATATAACATGTGTAAATAGTGTAATAAAAACAATAACAGTATGGTGGGAAGAGCAATGTTGGCGAGTAAGATGTTGGAGTGTGGGAGGGCAGGATGGGTGTGGCTGCTCACACTCGAGGTGTTCTGAATATGTTGGTGAAAGTATAGTGTGTGATAGTGCAAAATCTGTAAATAGATTGTATATATTCATAAAGTAGCATGACACATGGTAAATATGTGCAACATATGTGTACACAAGTGTCATGCACGTAACACAGTGTCTTCGGACAGTACGGATGTTTTACTGCCATAATATAGTGTACGTGTTCATTATACACAGGATTAGCACGTAAAAACAAATAAAATGTATTTGGAACTGTGCGCAAAAAAGGAACAAAAAATATATTCGTGGCAACTCGCACGCCCTGCCCTGGACCCAGGGAATGTGCGTCACGGGCGAACGGGGAATGATGACGTCACACATCAACTTGTTCACATCAGCCCAGAGGAAGCTGATGTGAACCCCATGTAGCCGCGGGAGTTTTGAATGGAACGTGAAAAATACAAATTCCCGGAGGCACGTTGCGCCAACCAGACGTGAGCCTGCAGGTGTGTTGCGCAGTTTAAGGGTTAAGTCAGTTTATGCCTGATTTGAACATAATTTTTGGTTTTAATATTTAATTGATGCATGAATTCCATTATATTCTACAACAAATTTGCAAACCTAAGTTTCACAGTGCTCATTACAGTATTAAGTTTTGCACATTTTACATTTACAGAAAACTATTCCTCCAAGTTGTAATAATTATAAAGAGGATACAGTACACTAGTTGCAATACAAATATTTGAGAGAATATAATTGTAAAGAATTAGCGAAGTAGAATTGAATGATGTGAAGAGCATGTGGAGAACAGAGTAAGGAATGAAAATACAGTACTGTGGAAAAATGCCAGGTTAAAACATCAGTAAATCATAAGATGAAGCATATACAGAGAGACTCCATAATATAAATAATGGTATTTATAAATATAAATGCTGTATAAAGCATATAACTAATAATAGACTAGTGTAGTGTGTAAGTTCAGTAATACATGAAGAGGGTTTATAATAGTAGAGGAAGGCAGACAAGGTGACTACCAGCTTATGACAAGCAAGCAAGCAAGCAAGCAAGCATCTTGTTTATATAGTGGGGAGATGCTGCTCTGGTTGATGTTCTGCAGTGTGACGCTGTCTGGTGGAAAATATGATGGACAAGTTTCATTTTTAAATATTTTGAATCTTTTTTTTTTTTTCCTATACTGCTCCGCTTTTATCCCTTGAAGTGATGGCTCCCTTCCTCATAAGGATGGGAGATGGTAATGGAGGTTATGATTATGTACTTTACCACAATATAATATGCCATAGATCATATTTGTGTTGAAGTTTACTCTTTCAGTTTTTTTTGTTAACATGTCCCTCAATATACACTACAAATGATTATTATGAAGGTTTCACTGGATATAAGAAATACAAATCTGTATGCACAAGTGATAGTAATACGTGTATTTAATATTGACTTTTTGTAGATGCATTACATAGGTGCGGTGATAATTGTCACATTTTGGTATGTCTTGATGCTGTTGCATTGTAGTTGTCACACTTAATTTAGAAAGAATGATACAGTACTTTTAATTTGTATTTTAAGGGGGAAAGATATTTTTGCAAAGTCTACTCCCCAACAAATAGAAAAATGTATTTTTGTATTTGTGAATTGTTTTCATACTCAATAGTGGCAACTGCAAAGCTCTTACATAGAATTTGGGATTACCTGTAGTAGTTTTTAAATGTTTACTCATTTGAAGTGGTATTGAAGTTATGCCGTGTGGTACTAATAGTAGCATGTGTTTTTTTCCCTCCCGTCCAACGCTCCTCTTAATGCTCTAGGATCCCGAGCACTCCGAGGTAAAGCTGTCAGAGTGACCTGACCTTGCTGGTGTTGGTGGTGGTGGTGGTGGAGAGTCTTGTTATCTGCACTGTATTATAGAACATGCCTCACATTGTTTACTTATTAACTGGCTGGGATATAACAAGCATGATTCTCAGTTGAACTAAGTACCTGTAGTAGCATAAGGTTTTGTCTTGAAGAAATGTTTCTTTTCTTTGAGTGGGCTTTCTTTTTTCAGTAGCTCTTAAGTAGATGAAGAAGTAGAGATGTTCTTCCAAATATTAACTCTGGTTTGCTTCCGTGCATGTATGCAAGATCTCGTTCATTTTCTGCCATCTGTTATGGGTGGTATTCGGTCTGTGTAAAAAAGTTACTACACAAAATATTTGTTAATACATTTGTTTGTCTAACATGCTTTATCTGTTATATATGTAAATACTGTATTGATATCATTTTTAAGCAGATGGTTCAGTGTATTTTATGGAAATGTCAATATACAGTAATTGCTTCATGAATTTGATAGTCACTGGTTATAGTAAGTGAACACATTTACTTGTATAGATACTTTCAACTTTGCCTATAAATTATTATTTTGCCTGCGGCATTGGAGCTTTTAGTGAATTTCACTTGCAAATTCTAGTGGGTTTAATACAAGCATTGACAATTTATGAATGTGATTATTCACTCCTCCCCATTTGAAAGTTAAAGGGTCAATTAGGAGTGGCATCATTTACGAGCAACTAATTAATGAGGTGGGTCATACCGGCAATAGTATGTTCATGCTTTCACAAGTGTTTCAGATTTCCTTGGAAAATAATTAAGGAATGTCATCTTTAGAAAGGTTCCTGCTTAGTGTAACATCGTTTAATGTAAGTTAAAGAGAGAGAGTGATACGAGATTGTCTAATAATAACAACAACTTTAGGTTGCAAATTTGTTAAGCTTGTAAACTGTTTAATAAGTAGACTAAACTGCCACGATTGAGAAAAGATGTGCAAGTTTCATAAGTGGACCAGTAAGTGTTTCATTACTCCTGGCCCAGGTCACCAGAGGTCTCAGACTGCCATCCTTCTTACTTCATGTCTATTACTGTGCACATATTCTTTGCACATATTCTTCAGGGACCCCACTCTCCTTCTCTGAGCCAAGTACAGTAGTGTTAGTGATCCTTGGAACAATTTCATTATCCCAGGCCGTGCTTAGTTTCTTCTTTATGAATTATTCTTAATGTATCTACCAATTCAAGTGGTTTGACAGGTTCCTCTTCTTAGAAGTTGAGATCATTTGAGGTACTGTGCCTCACTTTCAGGCAGTGCTTGGGACTTTAGTGGGAAGTTGAGTAGTGGTTTGTGCCTGTCCGAGACACAAACTAAGGCGAAGAGGTAGAACGTCCTATTCATAGAGCTCAAGTGCATGGGAGAATTGCGTAAAATCCTGGTTTGTGTCTCGGAGAGGCTGCAGGGTCCAAGTAAGGGCAGTAGAACTTCTGGGTGCAATTCTTTTAACCATGTCGTAGCACAGTCGATTAAGGCAGGGTCTGGGATGCTCTTGGACGTAGGTTCAAACCCTCGTCACAGCCCTTATGGATTTGTTCCCAATGAATATTATTGGTGCTTGAACTGAACCCTGTGATACTCCAATAGTAACATTTCTCCAGTCTAATACATTGCCTCTGATTACTGCCATCATCTTGCCAGAAAATTTGTCCACCATGTCAGTACTCTTCCTGTCACTCCTCCAGTATATCCTAATATACTGGAGGATATGATTTCCCTAGTATACCTAATTGAAGCAAAACGTTTAAATGGGGATAGAAATGAAGAAGACAAATTCTTTTTTCTACAAAGTGTCAGGGACTGGAAAGCTTGTGAAATGGTACATAAAAACAAAGCAACAGAATCAGTAGTGGAAGGGGGAGTAAAGAGCAAAGGGAAAGGGAACATGTTCCTGAAAATTGTATATACCAACATAGATGGAGTGAGGTCAAAAACTGGAGTTGCAAGATATAATCCAGCTTAGGGTCCCAAATATTGTCGCATTATCAGAGACGAAACTTGAAGGAAATATATTAAATGAAGTCATATTCCCAAGGGGCTATTCAGTTTGGAGATGTGACAGGAAAACTAGGAAGGGAGGAGGAGTGGCTGTGCTGGTGAAAGAACACTTGAAGTTAAGAGAGTTAATATTTGAAAACCCTCGAAATATTGACATAATGGCATTGCAGATCTGGAATCAGGATGACAAGCTGATAATTTTAAATGCCTACAGCCCACCAGCAAGCAACACATCTTGAGAGGTTATCTTGAGATGATTTCGGGGCTTTTAGTGTCCCCGCGGCCCGGTCCTCGACCAGGCCTCCACCCCCAGGAAGCAGCCCGTGACAGCTGACTAACACCCAGGTACCTATTTACTGCTAGGTAACAGGGGGCAGAGGGTGAAAGAAACTCTGCCCATTGTTTCTCGCCAGCGCCCCGGATCGAACCCGGGACCACAGGATCACAAGTCCCGCGTGCTGTCCGCTCGGCCAACCGGCTCCCTACATGGACAAAGGAAGAACTGGATGACAAACGAGAGGGCCTCATAATGGTCATGAGAGATATTATTGCACAAGCAGATAAAGATAAATCACGACTGTTGATACTGGGGGACTTCAAATTTAAATCAATAGACTGGGAGGCCTATGAAGCAAGAACGGAGGACTTTTGGACATGCAGATTTGTGAACCTCATTCTGGAGACATTCTTGTATCAACACATAAAGTAGGCCACAAGAATAAGGGAAGGAGATGTACTGTCAGTACTGGATCTAATATTCACCAGGAGAGAAGAAGAGATATTTGACATCCAGTACCTTCAATCCTTTGGGATAGAGTGATCACGTCCTGTTAGACATTAAATATGCTTTAAGATATCTAGAAGAAAAAGGGGACATTGAAACAGATGATAAACTCAATTTAAGGAGAGGTTACTATGGGGAACTTCAAAATTTTTTTAACGAGTGTAATTGGACAGACTTGTTACTAGGCAGGGAAGTAAATGAAATGTATGCCAAATTTTCCAAAGTATACGATGAAGGCACACAAACATTCATACCAAAACAGAGAGGCAGGGCCAGAAAACAGGATTGGTTCAACAGAAATTGAGAGAGGGCCAGAGACCAAAAGACACAAAAATGGAATCAGTATACGAAGAGGCCAAACCCCCAAACATACCAGCGATACAAAGATGCGAGAAACAACTATACGGCAGTAAGGAGAGAGGCAGAAAGAAATTTTGAAAAAGGGATAGCAGATAAATGTAAAACAGAACCGGGCCTATTCTACAAATTCATAAACAACAAATTGCAGGTAAAGGATAATATCCAGAGGTTGAAAATGGGAACCAGATTCACAGAAAATGAAAAGGAAATGTGTGAATCATTAAACAAAAAGTTCCAAAGTGTGTTTGTACAAAATGAAATCTTCAGCGAACCAGATACGATTAGAATTCCAGAGAACAACATAGAGCGGATAGAGGTGTCTAGAGATGAAGTGGAAAATATGCTAAAGGAGCTCAGTAAGAACAAAGCAGTTGGCCCAGATGGAGTTTCACCATGGGTTCTGAGAGAATGTGCACCTGAGCTCAGCATTCCTCTTCAACTGATTTTTCAGGCATCCCTGTATACAGGAGTTGTAGCTGATGTGTGGAAAAGGCTAACATAGTTCCAATCTATAAAAGTGGCAGCAGGGAAGACCCCCTCAATTACAGACCTGAATCATTGACAAGTGTAATAGTCAAAATATTGGAAAAACTAATCAAAACTAAATGGGTAGAACACCTGGAGAGAAATTATATAATATCAGACAGACAGTATGGTTTTCGATCTGGAAGATCCTATGTATCGAATTTACTCAGTTTCTGTGATCGAGCCACAGAGATTTTACAGGAAAGAGATGATTGGGTTGACTGCATCTATCTGGACCTAAAAAGGCTTTTGACAGAGTTCCACATAAGAGGTTGATCTGGAAACTGGAAAATATTGAAGGGGTGACAGGTAAGCTTCTAACATGGATGAAAAATTTTCTGACAGAAAAATGAGGGCAGTGATCAGAGGCAATGTATCGGACTGGAGAAATGTCACAAGTGGAGTACCACAGGGTTCAGTTCTTGCACCAGTGATGTTTACTGTCTACATAAATGATCTACCAGTTGGTATGCAGAATTATATGAACATGTTTGCTGATGATGCTAAGATAATAGGAAGGATAAGAAACTTAGATGATTGTCATAACTTTCAAGATGACCTGGACAAAATAAGTATATGGAACACCACTTGGCAAATGGAATTTAATGTGAATAAATGGAATGGAATGTGGAATAGGAGACCATAGACCCCACGCAACCTATATATTATGTGAGAAATCTTTAAAAAATTCTGATAAAGAAAGAGATCTAAGGGTGGTTCCAGATAGAAAACTGTCACCTGAGGACCACATAAAGAACGTTGTGCGTGGAGCCTATGCTACGCTTTTTAACTTCAGAATTGCTTTTAAATACATGGATGGCGAAATAATAAAGAAATTGTTCACGATTTTGTTAGGCCAAAGCTCGAATATGCAGCGGTTGTATGGTGCCCGTATCTTAAAAAGCACATCAACAAACTGGAAAAGGTGCAAAGACATGCTACTAAGTGGCTCCCAGAACTGAAGGGCAAGAGCTACGAGGAAAGGTTAGAGGCATTAAATATGCCAAAACTAGAAGACAGAAGAAAGAAATATACGAAAATTCACTTTTGTAAACAGTGTGGTAGACGGTTGGAACAAGTTAAGTGAGAAGGTGGTGGAGGCCAAAATCGTCAGTAATTTCAAAGCATTATATGACAGTGCTGGGGAGACGGGGCACCACGAGCGTAGCTCTCATCCTGTAACTACACTTAGGTAATTACATACACACACTCTTACACTAAGCTAACTAACTATAAATCAAATATATAACTGAAAACTGAAACTTCAGCTGGTCTAGTTCATCTTCTTGAATGATACCGGCGATTTTTAAATGTGTCGTTCTTGAAAATTGATCTAACTGAACCTAACACTAGAATTACTGTGTGTGAGCTTGGCAAGGTGAGTTTTGACCGCCAGCTGCTGAAGCATCACTGGTTGAAGGCTCTTGGCTTTGTGGTGAGGCTTCACTTTTCCTCTTTGCAATATTGTGCCTCACTTTATACCTTGAAATCCAACCATCACTTGCCCTGAAATCCTGTATTCCAAGTTTGACTGCAAACCTGCTTGCAGCATTTCTTATTTTTGCACTGCAAATTGTCACATAAGCTGTGTGGTGCGGTGCCTCATCCAACTGTACATTCTGTGCAGATTTTAATTCCCCTCTATTACACCCTCTGCTGGTTCTTGCACCCTCATTCTCACTCATTGCTTATGTATTTAATGTAATCATCTCTGTTTCCTTGTATCAGAGACAGTACTAGTGCCTATACCAAAATTCTTCGCAACATTCATAGCCTTCCAGCCATTTTCAGAGTTTAGTGACTCATAACGTATCCTTAATTCAGATAGCCACATGCTTTACGAACCCCCTCGGGGCCGAGACTAGTCGGATAACTTGTTGTGTTCGTACGTGTGGCCTATCATCCTGAAAATCTTGGTGGTAAATTGACAATTTCAAGGCATAAATTTGACAGTATTTTCTTTGTACTCAACAATACGAGATGTCCGGATCCATTTCCTGACTTGATTCTTATTGTCGATGGAGCATTGTTATATACATGAAAGAGGTGGTGGTGGATGTTAATTGTATTTAGTCGACTGAAATAGAGGTTAATAGTGATGAGGTAACCTCAGATTTTGAAGCATTTGGGTCAACACGTGATGAGTCGGGTGCAGATGGTGCAATGTGAGCTTTCTTGGAAGCCTTTGCAAAAGATTTTTAATTTATATTTGTTTCATTCCCTTTTGTTCTTGTTTTCAAAACCTTCATATACAAATTCATAATTTCTCCCTCATTATTTCCTGTACCTCATTGCCTATGACCCCTCACTGCCTCTCTTCCTCCCTCCCTCACTGCCTCTCTCCCTCCCTCCCTCACTGCCTCTCTCCCTCCCTCCCTCACTGCCTCTCTCCCTCCCTCCCTCACTGCCTCTCTTCCTCCCTCCCTCACTGCCTCTCTTCCTCCCTCCCTCACTGCCTCTCTTCCTCCCTCCCTCCCTCACTGCCTCTCTTCCTCCCTCCCTCACTGCCTCTCTTCCTCCCTCCCTCCCTCACTGCCTCTCTTCCTCCCTCCCTCACTGCCTCTCTTCCTCCCTCCCTCACTGCCTCTCTTCCTCCCTCCCTCACTGCCTCTCTTCCTCCCTCCCTCACTGCCTCTCTTCCTCCCTCCTTCACTGCCTCTCTCTCTCCCTCCCTCACTGCCTCTCTTCCTCCCTCCCTCACTGCCTCTCTTCCTCCCTCACTGCCTCTCTTCCTCCCTCCCTCACTGCCTCTCTCTCTCCCTCCCTCACTGCCTCTCTTCCTCCCTCCCTCACTGCCTCTCTCTCTCCCTCCCTCACTGCCTCTCTTCCTCCCTCCCTCACTGCCTCTCTTCCTCCCTCCCTCACTGCCTCTCTTCCTCCCTCCCTCACTGCCTCTCTTCCTCCCTCCCTCACTGCCTCTCTTCCTCCCTCCCTCACTGCCTCTCTTCCTCCCTCCCTCACTGCCTCTCTTCCTCCCTCCCTCACTGCCTCTCTTCCTCCCTCCCTCACTGCCTCTCTTCCTCCCTCCCTCACTCCCTCTCTTCCTCCCTCCCTCACTCCCTCTCTTCCTCCCTCCCTCACTCCCTCTCTTCCTCCCTCCCTCACTGCCTCTCTCCCCTACCCTGCCCCCTCTCCCCCCTCCCTGCTTTTCCCTCTTCCCCCTTCCTGCCTTTCCCTCTCCCCCTCCCTACCTCCCTCCCTTACTAACTACCATCTCCCACCCTAGCCGCGAGGCCTGGTTGACACTTGCCTGAACCGTGTCAGCTACCCGAACCATTCTATACGATCCTTAGTTACCCAAACTTGAGTATCCTAACTAACCCAAATCGGGAAACTGGTATTTTCAGATACACGCTGTTCGTAAAGTACGTGGCTGTCTAGTTGGGACAACCTTCTGCCTTCTCCCTCTTAACACCTCCAGGACAATTGCTGTGAATTTCTCTCCGGATACAGAGATCAAATTCTTTCCAGATTTGATTTTCTGGCAAAGTTTTGCCAGAAAATTATCAAGGTGCAATTCTGGCCGGATAACCCAAATATCTGGTTCAACAGGCTTTGGATAACCAAGCTCATACAGAATCTGCTAAGATTCCTCTTTAGAAATGTGTGAAATATGAATTGAAGTAGAATGGTCAGTTCAGGTACACATTCTCTCAAAACTCAAGATGAAACGCCATCTAGTCCAACAACTTTATTTCTTCCTAGCTCCTCGAGTAATTTTTCCACTTCGTATTGAGATATCTCTCTGTACAGTTTGGTGCTCTCTGAAATTGGCTCTGTCTGGTTCTCTGAAAACCTCATTTTGCACACACACACTTTGGAACTGTTCATTTAGTGTTTCACTTATTTCCTTTTCATTCCCTGTGATTCTGTTCGCCATTTTCAATCTCTGAATTTTATCCTTTACATGCAGCTTGCTTGTAATGAATTTATGGAAAAGGCCTGGATCTGTTTTACATTAGTTCACTACCCCTTTCTCAATGCTTCTTTCTGCCTTGCTCCTCACTGCTGTGTATTTGTTTCTTGCTTGTTTGTAGTGCTGGTTTGTTTGAGGGTTAGGCTTCTTTCTATATTGAACCCATTTTCTAAGCTTTTCTTCACTGGCTCTCACAATTTCTGTTGAACCAATCTTCTTTCCTGTTTCTGCATCTCTGTTTTGGTATAAATTTGTTGTGCTTTCATCTTGTCTCTCAGAATTTGGCATACCCAGTACATCTCGTTTACTTCCTTGCCTAACTACAAGTCCTTCTTATCAAATTCATTAAAGAATTTGCTAAGTTCCCCATAGTGTCCTCTCCTGAAATAAAGTTTATAAATCGTTTCAATTTCCCCATGCTCTTCTAGATTATATTGCATTGCATATTTCATTTCCAGAGGGCATGGTTGCTCTTTCCCAAGGGAGGAAGGTACTGAATGTAAAATCTCTCTTTCCTGGTAAATATTAAATCCTTCATTGATGGAACATCCTCTTCCCTCATTTTCGTGGCCTGCTTAACCACTTAGCTGCACCAGCCGAGTATTCTCGGTCGGCGGGAAACTGCGCCAACCGAGAAAACTCTTTTTGAACAAATCCACAAGGGCCGTGATGAGGATTCGAACCTGCGTCCGGGAGCATCCCGGAAGAAGCATTTTGTTCATTTGATACATCACGTTAGTGTGATTTCTGTGTGTAAAAAGTCTCTCTGATTTTTCGGTACCAATTCTAAATGTGTACAAGGTTGGTTGTGTACGAAATGGACTCTTAGGACCTCCAGTGAGAGGCAGCCATCTTAGAAAAAATTCCCAGAATGTCCTAGGGCTGCTGGCTGTGTTAGTACTGAATGAGCAACCATGGGTGGCGCACGCGCTTCTGGCTCCCAAACACCTGTCCGACGCAGTGTTGAAAGATAACGCTTTGTCGATGAAATTCAAACCTTATTGTTTGAAGAACATAAGGGTCATAATATTGGTGAAGCTAGGGGCAATAAGGACCTAACACAAAGGTCGGATGCAAGTGATACAGCACCCATGAGACGATACAGCGAGCGTATTCAGATGTAGCTCCGAGCGTCACCCTTGCAAGTCACATGCGTCAAGAAAAATGTGAAATGCAGAGTTCTTAATTGAGTACGTAAATTTATTATTCACAATCAGTATTCCATTTGTACTCCAACATATTAATTGTAATTGTTTTAATATGTTGTTCAGTAATAAAATTTTATTCAATTATATACGGGCAACTTTCCCTCTAGTTTTCATTTACTTAAGAGATTTTGAGTACATACTGCTTCGAGTTCAGAAAAAGAAATATGTGATAGAAATAACAATACTGAAGTTCTCTGAGTAGCAGTTTTAGTCTTCAAAACATTTGTTCTGTATGCTAGCTAGAAATCGGTAGACAAGACTCGGCTCTGACACATCCGCACATTAGCACAGAAATTTGTGTTGTTGGTCGATGTGGGTAATGGGTATAAGAGATGTGGTTAGACAATGGTGGTGGGTGTCATTAGCCAGCCTGTCATTGTAAGGTTGGTAGGAGAGAGTTGTGCAGTAGGCATTCAAACCAACATGGCTAACTCTTTAGCTAGTGATACAAGTGTGTGGTGATCTTGAGATGTACTATATATTTAACATTATTTGTTATCTCTAGTGGGAGTTTTGTGTATAAAAGAGTGAAAATCTTTAGTATATTAAAAGGGCTACTTAATAATACTGCTATTTGCAGGAAAAGGCATTTTTTTCAGTATCACAATTTCACACAGCTTGGGTGTTTGCAGTCTAATCTAAAATATAATACTGTATCTCTTACTTTCTGCATGTGCAGATTGTGCCTTTGCTGTTTTCCCACTTTTCACCCTATATTATGCACAGTTTACCTATATTGTTCTATAATAATCAGTACAGTTATACATCAGTACATAACAATACAACTAATCTTTACATCAGTACATAACAGTACAGCTAATCTTTACATAGTACCATAACAATCAATGCAGCTAATCTTTACATAGTACCATAACAATCAATGCAGCTAATCTTTACATAGTACCATAACAATCATAACAGCTAATCTTTACATCAGTACCATAACAATACAACTAATCTTTACATAAGTTCCATAAAAATCAATACTGCTTATCTTTACCTAAGTACCATAACAATCGGTACAGCTAATCTTTACATCAGTACCATAACAATACAACTAATCTTTACATCAGTACCATAACAATACAACTAATCTTTACATCAGTACCATAACAATCAATACAGCTAATCTTTACATCAGTACCATAACAATACAACCAATCTTTACATCAGTACCATAACAATACAACCAATCTTTACATCAGTGCCATAACAATACAACCAATCTTTACATCAGTGCCATAACAATACAACCAATCTTTACATCAGTACCATAACAATACAACTAATCTTTACATCAGTACCATAACAATACAACCAATCTTTACATCAGTACCATAACAATCAATACAGCTAATCTTTACATCAGTGCCATAACAATCAATACAGCTAATCTTTACATCAGTACCATAACAATCAATACAGCTAATCTTTACATCAGTACCATAACAATCAATACAGCTAATCTTTACATCAGTACCATAACAATACAACCAATCTTTACATCAGTACCATAACAATCAATACAGCTAATCTTTACATCAGTGCCATAACAATACAACCAATCTTTACATCAGTACCATAACAATACAACTAATCTTTACATCAGTACCATAACAATACAATCAATCTTTACATCAGTACCATAACAATCAATACAGCTAATCTTTACATCAGTGCCATAACAATACAGCTAATCTTTACATCAGTACCATAACAATACAACTAATCTTTACATCAGTACCATAACAATCAATACAGCTAATCTTTACATCAGTACCATAACAATACAACCAATCTTTACATCAGTACATAACAATCAATACAGCTAATCTTTACAGTACTGTGTATACATTTTACTATTTAAATAGTTATGAGTTATAACTTGTTAACTCAGTTTTATGCATTTCTCATTATTTGCTTAACAATTAAATAAAAAAATGCTTTGTGATAAAATGTTTCGTAAATGTTGTTCTAGACCATATTGTAATTATTTGTTTTATCAGATTGTTCCCAACCTGGTGCGTATCCTCAAGAATCTGATCATGGCCGGCTATTCTCCAGAGCACGATGTTCAAGGTGTCTCAGATCCCTTTCTCCAGGTTGGTGAATACACTATTATTGTCTCATTCTATGGCCATGAATATCTATTACTTAAAACATTTAATGTCAGATATTTGGTCCAGTAATACAAAGTTATATTTAATCCTGTATGGATGGCCAATGTAGCAGTATGTGCTGGATTTTAACAGTGATTTCCTGTTTTTTATTTTTAATCATAACATATTTTGCCCAGACTACTATGATAAGTGACAGCAATGCTAGTCAATTTGAAAATAGAATACTGTATATTTTGTATCATCTGTTCATGTAGCTGTAAATTGGGACATCACAAAATTAAACCATAGTGGCGGCTCACCAGTAGATTCTTAATATACAACACATGCATTTTTACTTTCCATTTATGCCACACAGTTATGGCACACAGCTTGGTATTTCAAGCTTGATAGGTATCAAGAGTTTGGATACCATAAAATTTTGCTATAATGTAATTTGTTTGCACCCCCATTGACAGTTTTTAGTGTATAATTACCTAAGTGTAGTTCCAGGATGAGAGCTAAACTCATGGTGTCCAGTCTTCCCAGCACTCTGTCATATAACGCTTTGAAATTACTGTTTTGGCCTCCACCACCTTCTCATCTAGCTTGTTCCAACCGTCTACCACTATTTGTAAAAGTGAATTTTCTTATATTTCTTCGGCAGCATTGTTTAGTTAGTTTAAATCTATGGCCTCTTGTTCTTGAAGTTCCAGGTCTCGGGAATTCTTCTCTATCAATTTTATCGATTCCTGTTACTATTTTGTACGTAGTGATCATATCGCATTTTTTTCCTCTATCATCTAGTTTTGGCATATTTAATGCCTCTAACCTCTCCTCGTAGCTCTTGCCCTTCAGTTCTGGGAGCCACTTAGTTGCATGTCGTTGCACCTTTTCCAGTTTGTTGATGTGCTTCTTGAGATATGGACACCATACAACTGCTGCATATTTCAGCTTTGGTCTAAGAATGGTAGTGAACAATTTTTTTAATATTTCGCCATCCATGTATTTAAAAGAAAATCGGAAGTTAGAAAGCGTGGCATAGGCCCCTTGCACAATGTTCTTAATGTGATCCTCAGGTGATTGTTTTCTATCTAGAACCACCCCTAGATCTCTTTCTTTATCAGATTTCTTTAAAGATTTCTCACATAATTTATAGGTTGTGTGGGGTCTGTGTTCTCCTTTTCCACATTCCATAACATGACATTTATTCACATTAAATTCCATTTGCCAAGTGGTGCTCCATACACTTACATGCTCCATATATGTGTATGCTCCATACACTTTGCACTGGTAGAGGCGTGGGGTGTACTGCACAGCTAGTTATCACCTATTGTAGCAGCCGGCTCTGTTCTGCCTGGGTACGTTGTCCTCTTGTGGGGGTTTTATTTTGTTTTTGTTTTCCTGCCTGGTGGGGTTCTGCCTTTGGTTCGTTGCGCCGTATCTATATTAAGTTTCGATACATGTCTGTGTTTCTGGGTGGTACCCACTGCTAGGCCCCTATTACCTTGATGTTACCATGAAGTGTTTTCGGGGCTTAAGGTCCCCACAACACAGTCGTCGACCAGGCCTCCTCATTACTGGATTGGTCAACCAGGCTGTTGGATGCGGCTGCTTGCAGCCTGATGTATGAATCACACCCTGGTTGATCAGGTATCCATTGGAGGTGTTATCCAGTGTATTGAACACTGAGGGGTCAGCCAGTTATGCCCCTTATGTGTAGTGGAAGCGCGTTGAACAGTCTCGCACCTCTGATGTTGATAGAGTTCTCTCTCAGAGTAGCAGTACCAGTTGCATCTCTGCACTTCAATGGGGGTATTCTGCACATTCTGCCATGCCTTCTGGTCTCATGTGATGTTATTTCTGTGTGCAGGTTTGGGGGCCAGTCCCCTCTACTATTTTCCACTTGTAAATTATTATGTATCTCCCACCTGCATCCGCCTGCCATGAGTGGACACGTCCCGGGGGTTAAGCTTTTAGAGGTTTGATTGGTAGACTTGGGCGCCAGTACCCTGCCTGGGCTTACGTTTAGCGATACCAATCTAAGGGCCCTGTGAAACCCCATGGGGATGCAAGGGGTCTGATGGATGCAACCCCCGAGTCCCCCTCTCGCCTTGTGCGAGTTTCAGGGTTGCTCTGTCCTCTTGTCTCAGGGTGACTCTCACTGTTTTTGCCTCCGTCATGCTGTCTGTTGGGTCGGTGACACCTTCGACCCAGAGTCCTGTGTGATTTGTTGATTGTGATTCAATTCACCAAGTCCACTGATGATTTTATCAGGGTGCAGGCGGCTCAGGCGTTGCATGCTAGATTTAGGTTGCTGCAATGTGCTAGGTTGATTGCTACCCTGGAAACCCCGAGGCTGCCCCATTTTGCTTATGGGGACCCGGACTTGGGGGTGTTGGTTGCTTCGACCTTGGTTCAGTCTGCAACCCACTCGTTCTTCCCCTGCTGTGGTTCATTCTGGTTCCCCCTTTCTCCTGCTTCTGGCTCCGAAACGTCTGAGAGCTTCGGGGTCGGGGCAGAGTTTGGATGGTTCTGAGACTCGGGCAGTTTCGTGGGTTGCCCTTCTGGGGGGGTGGGGCGACGGAGGCATTCGAGTCGGTTCCCTGCCGTGGCGACGGGGTCTGACCAGTGGGCCCCCCTTCCTTCCTGCTATTCCAGCTGCCCCAGGTTTTTCTTGTGAGGCCGGGGCTTTGAAGAACCACTCGGCCCCAGGTCTTGGTGTGGAGGTTCCCAGGGTTGGGGAGGGGCTGACTTGGGGGCCTTGGGCCCCATTGGACCCTGCCTGGGTTTTCCTACCCTCCGAGCAAGGCTTACTGTTTCAAGCAGTGGGGTTTTCTTTCCCCCCCCCTCTCTGTGTACAAGTTGGATTTGGTGTCGACTCCTACCGGGGTTCAGTTCCATGTCCCTTCGGGTCTGTCGGTTCTGTCCTTCTGAAGGTATTCGACTTCCCGCATCTCGCCTACTGATGTGCGGGTGGCCATTATGTCTTATGTTCTGTGCGACCCGGATTATGCCTCTATAATGGATCCGTCATCTTTCCGGTTTGGGTCTTCGTATCCATACTAAGTTCCTTATGTGGTTCCGGAGTCGCCCTGGCTAGCGGACTGCCCTGTGTTGTCATTGGATGTTTGGAATACTTTGTCGTACCCTCACGCTTGAGCGGCGTGAAGTGTTGACAGTGGTCCAGGTTTACCTGGGGGGGGGGGTGCAAATTCGAGCAACTCAGTGTGTTTGTTCCTGCCCTTCAGCGGGATGTTGGCATGGTTCAGCTTCACATGCAGATTCCCTCCCTTTCGGCTGCATTGGTGGCTGAGGACTTGTTCGCTAGTGGCCTGCTGGCTTCAGTCTTGCGGTTCTTTTCCCTCCTGGAGCTGTCTTCGGATTGGCTTCAGCAGGATGTGGAGGTGCTTGGGGCCATTTCTGAGTCTGGTGCCTTGATCTTGGTGGCGCGTGTGTCGTCTGCACTGCTGAAGCTGTTTGCGCCAATCCTGCAGGATGCGGTGTCACTGTTTTTTGCTTCGCGTGTCGGCAGGTGGTGCTCGCTTCCTCGTTGGAATTTGCTTGGGCCCTAGCTCTTTAAGTTTTCGTCGCCTTATTGTCCTTTGCTGTTTGCGGAGTCTGCGGTTGGGCAGTTTCTGCTGGCAGCCTCTTCAAGTTGTCGTCCGATGTCGGACTTGTTAGTCCTTCGGGGGTCCCGGAAGGGGGTTCCTCCCGGAAGGGACGTGCCTGGGCTCGGGGTTCCTCTCATCGTGGTAGGCCACTGGTGCCAGTTTCTGGGTCGGCACCAACTTCGGACCTGTCTTCGTCTGCTTGCTCTGTGCATAAGTCTCATAAGGCGCATTGGCCCTTTTGCGGTTTGCTCCATTGGTGGGGCGATGGGGGGAAAGGCTCGATCTGTTCGCTCACGCCTGGTCTCACAATTCATTGGCTTTTCGGGTCGTTTCCGTCAGCCTGTGGTGGCGTTGAGTGGCCCCTCCTCCTTTGGGGGGCTTGAGGCTGGCCTCTTCTGCGCTCTGTCAGGTCAACTCGGAGTGGGTATGCTTAGGTGTGGTCAAGATGACGATGTCCCTCAGGTGGGTTTCCCGTCTATTCCCAGTCCCGAAACGGGACTGTGTGGACCTGCGGTTCATTCCGGACCTGTCCCATCTGAACCCCTGGGTCTTTTGCCCCTATTTTTGGATGACTACTTTGTCCCAGATCCGACTTCTGATGGAGCCGGGCGCTTGGATGGAGTGTCTGGACTTCTGGAATGTGTATTGTCACGTCCTGATTCATCCGGGGTTCAGAGATTGGCTCAGGTTTGTTGTGAGGCGTCTCGGTTACCGCTTTCGTTGTCTTCCATTTGGATTAAACCTGGCACCTCGCATGTTCACCCGCCTTACCCGGCCTGTCTGCGTCTCTTAGATCTTCGGGTGCTGGCCTACCTCGACGACTGACTGGTCTGGGCTCCCAGCCAGTTTGTGTTTCTGATCGCCAGGGATTTGGTTCTTTCCCAGCTCGCCGGGTTCGGGCGAGCTGGGCCCTGGTGAACTGGCGGAAGTCCCATGTGGTTCTCTCTCAGGTTCGGTCTTGACTGGGTCTTGTGTGGGATGCTCAGACCGCTTCCTTGTCTCTCCCTCCGGAGTCTCTGCTCCCATCTGCGCTTATTTCTGGCGAGTCTCACGGGTCACTCGGCAGTTGCTCGAAGGTTTGTGCGGGAGCCTGAATTTTTCCGTGATGGTCTACCCGCCAGGTTGGGTTTGGCTTCGTCGGCTGTTCTGGTTCCTTCTGGAACATCCCTTCCACCTCCTTCACAACTGCTTGGTTCGGCATCTGGGGGCCTTGCGTCGGCTGCTGCATCGCCGGCTTCCTCTTCGGGTTTTTCGAGGTTCAGAGCCTTGGCGCCTACCCGAACCCTCGCTCAATGTGTTCAGGGACACTTCATCTCTTGGCTGGAGCTTTGTGACCAGTGCTCACCATACCGGCTAGGGGTTGTGGGGTTGGTCCTTCCGTCGGGCCCACAGCACTGTAGTTCTCGAGGTTTGGCTCACCTGGCCGTTCACGTTTGGGGGATGTCCAGTATCCTGGCAGATGGCCTGTCGCGGTTCATTTCCCTGTCCTTGGAATAGACGGTCGACTCCAACTAATTCAGCTGGCTCTGCCGGAAGTATGGGTTCCCGGAGGTGGACCTCTTCGCGTTGGCATGGATAAGGTGTCTCCTGGTATATGTGGCGCTCTTCCCTGACTGCGAGGCCGTCGGGGTCAATGCTTTTCGGCAGGACTGGTCTAAGTGGGGATCCCTGTACCTCTTCCTCCCCAATTTCGCTGTTAGGGAGCTGGTCAGCCGAGCGGACAGCACGCTGGACTTGTGATCCTGTGGTCCCGGGTTCGATCCCGGGCGCCAGCGAGAAATAATGGGCAGAGTTTATTTTACCCTATGCCCCTGTTACCTAGCAGTAAAATAGGTACCTGGGTGTTAGTCAGCTGTCACGGGCTGCTTCCTGGGGGTGGAGGCCTGGTCGAAGACTGGGCCGCGGGGACACTAAAGCCCCGAAATCATCTCAAGATAACCTCAAGATAACTCCAGGTCCTAGCTTGCTCAGAGACTTACCAGGGAAGAGTAGTCTTTCAGACACTGCTTGCTCGGTATCCAAACCCTGGGGTTTTTCCGCGGCTCTACCTCTTTCAGATGATCGGTTTGGTCCATTATGTGGCTGGTTCGATCTTCTCCTCGAGTCTTCGCGTCTGGTATTTTTGACTCGGGTCTATCACCATTTGTATGGTGATCAGGTGGCTTTGTTAATAGTGTCCCATCTGCGTGCTTCGTCAGCAGTGTGAAGTTTCCTGGCGGTCCTTATGTTTCTTTTTGTCTCTTTGTAGGTACACTTCACTTTCGGTTAGGGTTGTTTTGTCCTTTCTCTTGTAGCTGTTTCTTAACCTTCATCTTATGCCGTATACTGTCGCCTTGTATTGTGCGGCGTTGGTGGAGCCGCTGCAGCTTGCTTTCGAACCGTTTCGCAAGCTGTCTCGGGCATTGTTTCACCTCCGGCCTGCTCATGCGCCGCCTGAGCTGTCCTGGTCATTGGACAGGGTGCTCTCTTATCTCTCTCTCATTCAGTTTGTTGTGGCCCCTTCAGTTCAGGATTGTCTCTCCAAAGCTCTTTTCCTATTGGCCACTGGCCTCTGGTGGTCGGGTTGGGGAGCTTCATGCTCTCCTCCGGCACAGGGGTTTCTGCTCTTTTGGCTCTGGTGATAGGTTTGTTCGTTTGCAACCATCTGGCAAAGAATGAGACGGCTGCTTTCCGGAGGGTTCCTTGGGTGTCCGGGGACTCGCTTTGGGTTGACTCGGTTTCCCGTCTTCCCTGTTCCAGGGTTCGGGTCTCCCAGGTCGGCATACGACTTTGGCTGAAGGCAGACAGCGTTGCAGGAGGCTAAGGTGATCCAAGAGCACTAAAAGAGAGTGGCTCTCCAGGGGAGGCGATGTCCTTTATATAGTCTGGCGGTGATATCATTTTATAAACGACGTTTATAAGTTTGCTGCTCTTGCTGCCATCTTCGGTAACATGTCTTGGGCTGACATTCGGGCGCGAGGTTTTTGACGGTCGAACAGGGTCCTGGTTGCATGCTACCTGGTTAGTGTTCGGGGCCTAGTTGGGCCTGTGTTGCATTGGGTCTGCAGTTGCAGCTAGTTGTCTCGTCTTCGCGTTGAGGGGCGAGTGCATACCGCGTGCCAGGTTTGTCCCTCTTATTTTTGTATTTTGGTAAGTAGCTCCAGGATGCCTTAAAGGGCTCTCCCCCCCCACCCCCACCCAGAAAACCAGTGTTGAATGTAATGAAACGCCATTTTCTGGGTGAGACCCGGAGGCTCCCCGGCATCTCCCCCTCCCGCCGGTCGGCAGTTTTTTTAGCGTGTTTTGACATCCAGCCTTAAAACTGAAGGTGTGGGTAGCCAGCACAAGGGGTCTGGAGTAAGTACCACAATCAGCTTGTGGTACGGAGCTGCGCAGATGGCGGCGCGGCAACATGCTGACGTCGTGCTTGTTTTTCTTTGGGGAGTTCTGTTCACTAGTTTGACTTTAAGTAGTACAGGTACAGTAGTTTCAACCAGAATAGTGGTTTGTTTTGGGATGCTTACGTCTCTGGGTGCCTGACCCGGTCGATGGTAAAAACAGAATGTTCCAAATCACACGTGCAGTTCTATAGGTCATTGCTCCTCGTGCCTCTCTGAGGGGGCCAGGTTCTGGCCATGGTCCCCGGTAGGCCTAAGAGCTCCACTCACACTGACTGATGCCAAAGTCTAATACAGCTAGTGCCATATCAGCCTGGATAAGCTCTGGGGACCCTCCGTGTTTCTCCCAGAAAATGGCGTTTCATTACATTCAACACTGGTTTTTTCTCAATTGCTGTTGTGAAATTGAAAAATGCATTCTGTAGATCATATTTCATGTTTAATAATACCTGTATCAAAATGTCTATATATTTTCTTTTATTTTAGGTAAAGATTCTGAAACTGCTGCGAATTCTTGGTTGTGGAGACAGTGAAGCCTCAGAAACCATGAACGATATTTTAGCACAGGTGGCCACCAATACTGAATCTTCCAAGAATGTGGGCAATGCCATACTGTATGAAACAGTACTTTCTATAATGGACATTAAGAGTGAGAGTGGATTAAGGGTAAGCATCATAAAGATCTTTGTGCAGTGTGAAGTGGAAGCGGTGTTTCTCTTGAAAGTATGCGTTGTTTACTGTAGGTTATTTTTGTCCCTGTTCGCATTCTTTTTTGTTTAATATTGTCACTAAATACATCAGTCTGTCTTGAGGTTTCCATGATCATGTATACATTTCTGTTTTCCTCCAACTGCTCACCAAGTTGGCACAAAGCTGGATTTCATCGTTTAGAATGTGTTTGTAATTCTTAGCCAGGAAAAGGTGGCTTAAAAAGAGGCTGTAAAAACCATTTATATTTACATTTAAATGTGTGGAAAGCTGAAGGACTGGGATGAAAGAATGATTTTGTATGTCTGTATTTATATTCTTTATTTGAATATCTGAAAATTTTCTAATTTTTTTCATTTAGTAATTAAAACATTTATGGGTCACTTCACTTGCAATTTTTTCCCATTCTGACTCGAGTCTATTTATTATGTTCGTTTTGTGTGCGATTACTGTGCCTTTTACTTATGTTTAGAGATCCCTTGGTAACTGTGTGTAGTTACATATATATATGTAGCTACAGGATGTGGGCTATACTGTACTTGGGTTGTTCCCCTCTTCCTAAATGACTAACCTAAGCTATTTAGTGTTCTGATGCTTCTGGTTATTTTGGAATACGCTCACACCCTCTCCCTCTCCCTCTTCCTCCCCCTTTCCCTCCCCCTCCCCCTCGTGTGTGTGTTGACTATTTCAGTTGCAAAGACGTATTTGTTCGAGTCTTTCAGGACCTATATTTTTGTGCCTTGTATCTATGGCTTCTTGTTCTCAATGTTTCATCTATCAAGGATTCCTCTATTTGAGTTATTGAGTCCTGTCACAAAGTTATACATGGTTATTATTCAACCATGTACAACAAGGCTCCTGATAGCTGAGTGGACAGTGCTTCAGATTTGTTGTCCTGAGATTCCGGGTTAAATCCCCGGTGAGGGCGGAAACAAATGGGCAAAGTTTCTTTCACCCTGATACCCCTGTTAGCTAGCAGTAAAATAGGTACCTGGGAGTTAGACAGCTGTTATGGGTTGCTTCCTGGGGAGTGGGGGGGACAAAAAGGAGGCCTGGTCGAGGACCGGGCTTCAGGGACGCCTAATCCCTGAAATCATTTCAAGATAGCCTGAAGATAACCTCATTTTCTTGTATATATTTTATTGGTTTGACTTATTTAATGCCTCCACCCCTCTATTTATTACTCTGGTTTAGGTTTGGGAGCCATTTAGTAATAAGGCTTTGCACCTTAGACAATTGTCATGCCTTTCAAGAAGACCTGGCAAAGTGCATGGATTTGAGATTTGTTGACAGAACACTGGACGCGTGATCCTGTGGTCCCGGGTTCGATCCTGGGCGCCGGCGAGAAACGATGGGCAGAGCTTTTTTCACCCTGATGCCCCCGTTATCTAGCAGTAAATAGGTACCTGAGGGTTAGTCAGCTGTCACGGGCTGCTTCCTGGGGGTGGAGGCCTGGTCGAGGACCGGGCCACGGGGACACTAAAGCCCCGAAATCATCTCAAGATAACCTCAAGATAACCCCTCCTCGTAGCTCTTGTCCTTCAGTTCTGGGAGCCACTTAGTGGCATGTCTTTGCACCTTTTCAAGTTTGTTGATGTGCTTCTTAAGATATGGGCACCATACAACCACTGCATATATTCCAGCTTTGATCTAACAAAAGTCGTGAACAATTTGTATCTTGTGTGAAAGTGTATTTATGAAATTCTTAATGGAGGAGCCAGAAATGCACCCAAATGCATCCCTAAAGCGAGAGACAAGTACTGCCCACTCCAACCATCAAGCCGAGGCTTATTCCTTATATTGGGTGAGGCCCCTTGAGAGGAGACCAGCAGGGGCAGACTTGTAAATCATCTCAAGGAAGATATCCTGACCAAAGGCAGGGGCACTGCCAGTGACAACTAGAGATGGCAACTCTGGCCACATACAGCCGAGGCAAACAAGCAGCCGAGGCGTGCACAACAGGTTAGAATGAAACACACACACAAGAAGCCATAAACTTAAGCACAGGTTCTGCACAGGGGGGAGAGAGAGAGTAAAAGAAAAGCCAGCACCCAGGTGAAACCAATGGCTGTAGAACTGAGAGGAAACGTCACCAGGCTCGTGAATATCTAGGATGGCTGCCATCTGTTGGCTGGTGAGTGGTGCTAACTAGCTTTTGGACGTAAACAATGAGTGTCTTTGAGGATTAGAAATTTTGCCGCAGCAGCTGCTTATTTTCTGCTATTACCTATCTGGCGGTCTTTTCTTCAGTTCTGTGACTTTAGACCTTATAACTTATGGGGCATGACAGCTGAGTGGACAGCGCTTCAGATTTGTATTCTGAGGTTCCGGGTACGATCCCCAGTGGAGGCGGAAACAAATGGACAGAGTTTCTTTCACACTGATGCCCCTGCTACCTAGCAGTAAATAGGTACCTGGGAGTTAGACAGCTGCTACGGGTTGCTTCCTGGGGATGTGTAACAAAAAGGAGGCCTGGTCGAGGACCGGGCCGCGAGGATGCTGAGCCCCAAAATCATCTAAAAAAAACCTAGTCCCCCACTCTTCTTTCCTCTATTGAGGGGGCCCCTATTCTGGTACTGGTGTCTGGTACGTGCTCGTGATTTGTCAGAGTCTGGTGTGGTACCCAAGACTTGCAAGATCCAAGGTGGGTAACTCAGAGACCTCCCAGAAATAAAACTGGGTGATTAGAGTCAAATTAGTGAGCAATCTCTGTATGTTATTCAAAGAGTGTTGCCTAATAGTATGGAAACAAAGGAAGGTATAATATGTGATTACTTTTGACAAAATTCCCTAAGAGATGGGCAGTTTGTCTTGTGAGGCAGCCAGTGGTAGGGTGCCGAGAGACTGGGTGCTTCAGTAGTGTGGACATCTTATTTTCTTTTTATCATGATGTCCATGGCAGTTGCATGTACAGAATCCATTGAATGTAATTTTTATAGAACCCTTCGTGATTCATTTATATGCTCTTTTTGATTCATACAAAAGTTTTTTGCAATAGACAAATGAAAGTATTTGTCAGTCAACAGAGAACCTCCAGAACTTTAAGCAGCGAGACGAAAGTGGTTTACCTTATGATGAGTTCCATAATTTAAGGGTTAAGGTGATAAAGCACACTAAAAATTGTAATGTGGCACCTGTTATATGTTCTCCCACTTTCAGGTTTTGGCTATTAATATCCTAGGACGGTTCTTGCTGAATGCAGATAAGAACATCCGATACGTAGCACTGAACACCCTTCTCCGCGTTGTTCATGCCGATAATTCTGCCGTCCAACGTCACCGCTCTACCATCTTGGAATGCCTCAAGGTAATTAAGTTTTTATTGCTCAGGTGGGTGTGACCTAGTTGCTTTTAGTATACCAACTTTGGCGCTACTTATTTTAGTATTGCTGTTTATAATTTTTAAGGTAAGAACAAATTTGAAAGAATACATGACATTAGAAACAATGTTTGTTACCCTATTGTATGTGTGAGCTTGCCCAGGTATAAAATGGTCATATGGAAATGCACTGTTAACCCTTCCTTGTTAGTCATACAGACACTTTGCATTGAAACTTGTGTAGTACCCTGTTTTATCGTGAGAAGATTGTTGTGTTAAACACACACCTGGCTGTATCCTGCCGCAGATTGTTCTGTATCCAAACTGGTCCATTTTGTATCTTAAACGTTGTGGATATATGTGGCGAGATGTGTGGGGGAGACAGAGGGGGGGATGTGGTCTTGCTGGTTGTGGTGGGAGGGAGGGGGATGTGGTCTTGCTGGTTGTGGTGGGAGGGAGGGGGATGTGGTCTTGCTGGTTGTGGTGGGAGGGAGGGAGGATGTGGTCTTGCTGGTTGTGGTGGGAGGGAGGGGGGGATGTGGTCTTGCTGGTTGTGGTGGGAGGGAGGGGGATGTGGTCTTGCTGGTTGTGGTGGGAGGGAGGGGGATGTGGTCTTGCTGGTTGTGGTGGGAGGGAGGGGGGGATGTGGTCTTGCTGGTTGTGGTGGGAGGGAGGGAGGATGTGGTCTTGCTGGTTGTGGTGGGAGGGAGGGGGATGTGGTCTTGCTGGTTGTGGTGGGAGGGAGGGGGGGATGTGGTCTTGCTGGTTGCGGTGGGAGGGAGGGGGATGTGGTCTTGCTGGTTGTGGAGGGAGGGAAGGGGGGATGTGGTCTTGCTGGTTGTGGTGGGAGGGAGGGGGGATGTGGTCTTGCTGGTTGTGGTGGGAGGGAGGGGGATGTGGTCTTGCTGGTTGTGGTGGGAGGGAGGGAGGGGGGGATGTGGTCTTGCTGGTTGTGGTGGGAGGGAGGGGGATGTGGTCTTGCTGGTTGTGGTGGGAGGGAAGGGGGGATGTGGTCTTGCTGGTTGTGGTGGGAGGGAGGGGGATGTGGTCTTGCTGGTTGTGGTGGGAGGGAAGGGGGGATGTGGTCTTGCTGGTTGTGGTGGGAGGGGGGGATGTGGTCTTGCTGGTTGTGGTGGGAGGGAGGGGGATGTGGTCTTGCTGGTTGTGGTGGGAGGGAAGGGGGGATGTGGTCTTGCTGGTTGTGGTGGGAGGGGGGGATGTGGTCTTGCTGGTTGTGGTGGGAGGGAGGGAGGGATGTGGTCTTGCTGGTTGTGGTGGGAGGGAGGGGGGGATGTGGTCTTGCTGGTTGTGGTGGGAGGGAGGGGGGGATGTGGTCTTGCTGGTTGTGGTGGGAGGGAAGGGGGGATGTGGTCTTGCTGGTTGTGGTGGGAGGGGGGGATGTGGTCTTGCTGGTTGTGGTGGGAGGGAGGGGGATGTGGTCTTCCTGGTTGTGGTGGGAGGGAAGGGGGGATGTGGTCTTGCTGGTTGTGGTGGGAGGGAGGGGGATGTGGTCTTGCTGGTTGTGGTGGGAGGGAAGGGGGGATGTGGTCTTGCTGGTTGTGGTGGGAGGGGGGGATGTGGTCTTGCTGGTTGTGGTGGGAGGGAGGGGGATGTGGTCTTGCTGGTTGTGGTGGGAGGGAAGGGGGGATGTGGTCTTGCTGGTTGTGGTGGGAGGGGGGGATGTGGTCTTGCTGGTTGTGGTGGGAGGGAGGGGGGATGTGGTCTTGCTGGTTGTGGTGGGAGGGAGGGGGGGATGTGGTCTTGCTGGTTGTGGTGGGAGGGAGGGGGATGTGGTCTTGCTGGTTGTGGTGGGAGGGAGGGGGGATGTGGTCTTGCTGGTTGTGGTGGGAGGGAGGGGGATGTGGTCTTGCTGGTTGTGGTGGGAGGGAAGGGGGGATGTGGTCTTGCTGGTTGTGGTGGGAGGGGGGGGATGTGGTCTTGCTGGTTGTGGTGGGAGGGAAGGGGGGATGTGGTCTTGCTGGTTGTGGTGGGAGGGGGGGGATGTGGTCTTGCTGGTTGTGGAGGGAGGGAAGGGGGGATGTGGTCTTGCTGGTTGTGGTGGGAGGGAGGGGGGATGTGGTCTTGCTGGTTGTGGTGGGAGGGAGGGGGATGTGGTCTTGCTGGTTGTGGTGGGAGGGAGGGAGGGGGGGATGTGGTCTTGCTGGTTGTGGTGGGAGGGAGGGGGATGTGGTCTTGCTGGTTGTGGTGGGAGGGAAGGGGGGATGTGGTCTTGCTGGTTGTGGTGGGAGGGAGGGGGATGTGGTCTTGCTGGTTGTGGTGGGAGGGAAGGGGGGATGTGGTCTTGCTGGTTGTGGTGGGAGGGGGGGATGTGGTCTTGCTGGTTGTGGTGGGAGGGAGGGGGATGTGGTCTTGCTGGTTGTGGTGGGAGGGAAGGGGGGATGTGGTCTTGCTGGTTGTGGTGGGAGGGGGGGATGTGGTCTTGCTGGTTGTGGTGGGAGGGAGGGAGGGATGTGGTCTTGCTGGTTGTGGTGGGAGGGAGGGGGGGATGTGGTCTTGCTGGTTGTGGTGGGAGGGAGGGGGGGATGTGGTCTTGCTGGTTGTGGTGGGAGGGAAGGGGGGATGTGGTCTTGCTGGTTGTGGTGGGAGGGGGGGATGTGGTCTTGCTGGTTGTGGTGGGAGGGAGGGGGATGTGGTCTTCCTGGTTGTGGTGGGAGGGAAGGGGGGATGTGGTCTTGCTGGTTGTGGTGGGAGGGAGGGGGATGTGGTCTTGCTGGTTGTGGTGGGAGGGAAGGGGGGATGTGGTCTTGCTGGTTGTGGTGGGAGGGGGGGATGTGGTCTTGCTGGTTGTGGTGGGAGGGAGGGGGATGTGGTCTTGCTGGTTGTGGTGGGAGGGAAGGGGGGATGTGGTCTTGCTGGTTGTGGTGGGAGGGGGGGATGTGGTCTTGCTGGTTGTGGTGGGAGGGAGGGGGGATGTGGTCTTGCTGGTTGTGGTGGGAGGGAGGGGGGGATGTGGTCTTGCTGGTTGTGGTGGGAGGGAGGGGGATGTGGTCTTGCTGGTTGTGGTGGGAGGGAGGGGGGATGTGGTCTTGCTGGTTGTGGTGGGAGGGAGGGGGATGTGGTCTTGCTGGTTGTGGTGGGAGGGAAGGGGGGATGTGGTCTTGCTGGTTGTGGTGGGAGGGGGGGGATGTGGTCTTGCTGGTTGTGGTGGGAGGGAAGGGGGGATGTGGTCTTGCTGGTTGTGGTGGGAGGGGGGGGATGTGGTCTTGCTGGTTGTGGTGGGAGGGAGGGGGGATGTGGTCTTGCTGGTTGTGGAGGGAGGGAGGGGGGATGTGGTCTTGCTGGTTGTGGTGGGAGGGAGGGGGATGTGGTCTTGCTGGTTGTGGTGGGAGGGAAGGGGGGAAGTGGTCTTGCTGGTTGTGGTGGGAGGGGGGATGTGGTCTTGCTGGTTGTGGTGGGAGGGAGGGGGGATGTGGTCTTGCTGGTTGTGGTGGGAGGGAGGGGGGGATGTGGTCTTGCTGGTTGTGGTGGGAGGGAGGGGGGATGTGGTCTTGCTGGTTGTGGTGGGAGGGAGGGGGGATGTGGTCTTGCTGGTTGTGGAGGGAGGGAGGGAGGGATGTGGTCTTGCTGGTTGTGGTGGGAGGGGGGGATGTGGTCTTGCTGGTTGTGGTGGGAGGGAGGGGGATGTGGTCTTGCTGGTTGTGGTGGGAGGGAGGGGGGATGTGGTCTTGCTGGTTGTGGTGGGAGGGAGGGGGGATGTGGTCTTGCTGGTTGTGGTGGGAGGGAGGGGATGTGGTCTTGCTGGTTGTGGTGGGAGGGAGGGGGGGATGTGGTCTTGCTGGTTGTGGTGGGAGGGAGGGGGGATGTGGTCTTGCTGGTTGTGGTGGGAGGGAGGGGATGTGGTCTTGCTGGTTGTGGTGGGAGGGAGGGGGGATGTGGTCTTGCTGGTTGTGGTGGGAGGGAGGGGGGATGTGGTCTTGCTGGTTGTGGTAGGAGGGGGGGGATGTGGTCTTGCTGGTTGTGGTGGGAGGCAGGGGGGATGTGGTCTTGCTGGTTGTGGTGGGAGGGGGGGGATGTGGTCTTGCTGGTTGTGGTGGGAGGGAGGGGAGGATGTGGTCTTGCTGGTTGTGGTGGGAGGGAGGGGGGGATGTGGTTTTGCTGGTTGTGGTGGGAGGGAGGGGGGGGTGTGGTCTTGCTGGTTGTGGTGGGAGGGAGGGGGGGATGTGGTCTTGCTGGTTGTGGAGGGAGGGAGGGAGGGATGTGGTCTTGCTGGTTGTGGTGGGAGGGGGGATGTGGTCTTGCTGGTTGTGGTGGGAGAGGGGGGATGTGGTCTTGCTGGTTGTGGTGGGAGGGGGGGATGTGGTCTTGCTGGTTGTGGTGGGAGGGAGGGGGGATGTGGTCTTGCTGGTTGTGGTGGGAGGGAGGGGGGATGTGGTCTTGCTGGTTGTGGTGGGAGGGGGGGGGATGTGGTCTTGCTGGTTGTGGTGGGAGGGAGGGGGGATGTGGTCTTGCTGGTTGTGGTGGGAGGGAGGGGGATGTGGTCTTGCTGGTTGTGGTGGGAGGGAGGGGGGATGTGGTCTTGCTGATTGTGGTGGGAGGGAAGGGGGGATGTGGTCTTGCGGGTTGTGGTGGGAAGGAGGGGGGGATGTGGTCTTGCTGGTTGTGGTGGGAGGGAGGGGGGGATGTGGTCTTGCGGGTTGTGGTGGGAGGGAGGGAGGGAGGGATGTGGTCTTGCTGGTTGTGGTGGGAGGGGGGGGGATGTGGTCTTGCGGGTTGTGGTGGGAGGGAGGGGGGATGTGGTCTTGCTGGTTGTGGTGGGAGGGAGGGGGATGTGGTCTTGCTGGTTGTGGTGGGAGGGAGGGGGGATGTGGTCTTGCTGATTGTGGTGGGAGGGAAGGGGGGATGTGGTCTTGCGGGTTGTGGTGGGAGGGAGGGGGGGATGTGGTCTTGCTGGTTGTGGTGGGAGGGAGGGGGGGATGTGGTCTTGCGGGTTGTGGTGGGAGGGAGGGAGGGATGTGGTCTTGCTGGTTGTGGTGGGAGGGAGGGGGGGGTGTGGTCTTGCTGGTTGTGGTGGGAGGGAGGGGGGATGTGGTCTTGCTGATTGTGGTGGGAGGGAAGGGGGGATGTGGTCTTGCGGGTTGTGGTGGGAGGGAGGGGGGGATGTGGTCTTGCTGGTTGTGGTGGGAGGGAGGGGGATGTGGTCTTGCTGGTTGTGGTGGGAGGGAGGGGGGGATGTGGTCTTGCTGGTTGTGGTGGGAGGGAGGGAGGGATGTGGTCTTGCTGGTTGTGGTGGGAGGGAGGGGGGATGTGGTCTTGCTGATTGTGGTGGGAGGGAAGGGGGGATGTGGTCTTGCGGGTTGTGGTGGGAGGGAGGGGGGGATGTGGTCTTGCGGGTTGTGGTGGGAGGGAGGGGGGGATGTGGTCTTGCTGGTTGTGGTGGGAGGGAGGGGGGGATGTGGTCTTGCTGGTTGTGGTGGGAGGGAGGGGGGGGATGTGGTCTTGCTGGTTGTGGTGGGAGGGAGGGGGGGATGTGGTCTTGCTGGTTGTGGTGGGAGGGAGGGGGGGATGTGGTCTTGCTGGTTGTGGTGGGAGGGAGGGGGGGGGTGTGGTCTTGCTGGTTGTGGTGGGAGGGAGGGGGGGATGTGGTTTTGCTGGTTGTGGTGGGAGGGAGGGGGGGGTGTGGTCTTGCTGGTTGTGGTGGGAGGGAGGGGGGGATGTGGTCTTGCTGGTTGTGGAGGGAGGGAGGGGGGATGTGGTCTTGCTGGTTGTGGTGGGAGGGAGGGGGGGATGTGGTCTTGCTGGTTGTGGTGGGAGGGAGGGGGGGATGTGGTCTTGCTGATTGTGGTGGGAGGGAGGGGGGGATGTGGTCTTGCGGGTTGTGGTGGGAGGGAGGGGGGGATGTGGTCTTGCTGGTTGTGGTGGGAGGGAGGGGGGGATGTGGTCTTGCTGGTTGTGGTGGGAGGGAGGGGGGGGATGTGGTCTTGCTGGTTGTGGTGGGAGGGAGGGGGGGATGTGGTCTTGCTGGTTGTGGTGGGAGGGAGGGGGGGTGTGGTCTTGCTGGTTGTGGTGGGAGGGAGGGGGGGATGTGGTCTTGCTGGTTGTGGTGGGAGGGAGGGGGGGATGTGGTTTTGCTGGTTGTGGTGGGAGGGAGGGGGGTGTGGTCTTGCTGGTTGTGGTGGGAGGGAGGGGGGGATGTGGTCTTGCTGGTTGTGGAGGGAGGGAGGGGGGATGTGGTCTTGCTGGTTGTGGTGGGAGGGAGGGGGGGATGTGGTCTTGCTGGTTGTGGTGGGCGGGAGGGGGGGGTGTGGTCTTGCTGGTTGTGGTGGGAGGGAGGGGGGGATGTGGTCTTGCTGGTTGTGGTGGGAGGGAGGGGGGGATGTGGTCTTGCTGGTTGTGGAGGGAGGGAGGGAGGGGGGGATGTGGTCTTGCTGGTTGTGGTGGGAGGGAGGGGGGGGGTGTGTGGTCTTGCTGGTTGTGGAGGGAGGGAGGGGGGGTGTGGTCTTGCTGGTTGTGGAGGGAGGGAGGGGGGGATGTGGTCTTGCTGGTTGTGGTGGGAGGGAGGGGGGATGTGGTCTTGCTGGTTGTGGAGGGAGGGAGGGGGGGGGATGTGGTCTTGCTGGTTGTGGAGGGAGGGAGGGGGGGATGTGGTCTTGCTGGTTGTGGTGGGAGGAGGGGGGATGTGGTCTTGCTGGTTGTGGTGGGAGGGAGGGGGGGATGTGGTCTTGGTGGTTGTGGAGGGAGGGAGGGGGGGATGTGGTCTTGCTGGTTGTGGAGGGAGGGAGGGGGGGATGTGGTCTTGCTGGTTGTGGAGGGAGGGAGGGGGGGATGTGGTCTTGCTGGTTGTGGAGGGAGGGAGGGGGGGATGTGGTCTTGCTGGTTGTGGAGGGAGGGAGGGGGGGATGTGGTCTTGCTGGTTGTGGAGGGAGGGAGGGGGGGGATGTGGTCTTGCTGGTTGTGGTGGGAGGGAGGGATGTGGTCTTGCTGGTTGTGGAGGGAGGGGGGGATGTGGTCTTGCTGGTGGTGGAGGGAGGGGGGGGATGTGGTCTTGCTGGTTGTGGTGGGAGGGAGGGGGGGATGTGGTCTTGCTGGTTGTGGTGGGAGGGGGGGATGTGGTCTTGCTGGTTGTGGTGGGAAGGAGGGGGGATGTGGTCTTGCTGGTTGTGGTGGGAGGGAGGGAGGGATGTGGTCTTGCTGGTTGTGGTGGGAGGGAGGGAGGGATGTGGTCTTGCTGGTTGTGGTGGGAGGGGGGGGGATGTGGTCTTGCTGGTTGTGGTGGGAGGGAGGGGGGATGTGGTCTTGCTGGTTGTGGTGGGAGGGGGGGGATGTGGTCTTGCTGGTTGTGGTGGGAGGGGGGGATGTGGTCTTGCTGGTTGTGGTGGGAGGGGGGGGATGTGGTCTTGCTGGTTGTGGTGGGAGGGAGGGAGGGATGTGGTCTTGCTGGTTGTGGAGGGAGGGGGGGATGTGGTCTTGCTGGTTGTGGTGGGAGGGAGGGGGGGGATGTGGTCTTGCTGGTTGTGGAGGGAGGGAGGGGGGGATGTGGTCTTGCTGGTTGTGGTGGGAGGGAGGGGGGGATGTGGTCTTGCTGGTTGTGGTGGGAAGGGGGGGGGGGTGTGGTCTTGCTGGTTGTGTGGAAGTACTGTATCCTGGTTTTTACACTGGTGGTTAGTGTGGAAAAGTATTTTTGTTTACAAAATATTTGAACAACAATAGCCTCTTGTTCATTAAGTAAGGTCTGTATGAATATTGATTGCCACCAGATGTTGTCATATGAGGTGGTGGCAACCCTTATTTTGTCCCTAGTGTAAACCTGCACTATACACTACTCTGCAGAGGTCATTTCAATTATGATGACTGGTTATTCATTGATACTTGGCCTCAGCACATGGGGTTTCATGCTTTAGTATTTGTTTCCCAGTGCAGCCTGTCCTCCAAAGACCCAAAAGTGATTACATGCACCTGCCAAACCCCCTGTTTATGAATGAAAACAGTTTACACGCGACTCAACTGATTTCGTTTGAACATTTCCAGAACAAGTCCTTCACTGACGAATTTTGTTCGAACCACAATGCTATAAATGCTTCACCCACATACTACAAATACAAATAATTGCCAACAGAACCTAAACACTTAATCTAACCTAACCTATGCCTATATATATGCACAATATGCTAATATATTATAGTATTAATTTATATTTGAGAAAATTCCCGTTTTGAATGAACAGTATGTAAAAATTTACAACTGCGTCTGGGGTCGACCGCTGGATGCAATGGACTTGAGTCGAGGATGGGTTTCACAGTGGAGTGCCCATGAGCTTTCCCAGTCTGATTTAACACTATAGCACTCTTCAAATGTTCCTGGTGTTTGATTTTTTTCTCTTGAGTTCGAGCATCGAACTGTGTGGGCGTCCAATAAAAAAATATTTGTATAAAATTCATTTATTATCCGATCTACTTCGGGATAGTTTCAAAATGAGTATGCACAATTTGATACCAAAATGAAAGATGTAACACGAAACTTGATGTCAGAACACTTGAAAGATTATAAATACGTTTTTAGTCAAAATTTTAAAATATTTGTAAAAATTCTATTTATTGTGCTATTATAATGGGACTAGTTTTAAAATGAGCGCCTTTAGATTGACAACAATTTGATACCGAAATAAAAGAGGTAACACGAAAATTTGTCGGAACACTGGAAAGATAAAAATAATTTTGTGATGATGAGCGTCCAAAATTATAACATTTGTTAAAATTCCAGTTATTGCTCTATTATTGTGATGGGAATAGTTTTAAAATACGCGCCTTTATATTGCGAACAATTTGATACCAAAATGAAAGACGTAACACGAAAATTGATGTTATCAAACTGAACGAGTATACACATAAGGTTGCAGTGTGCAAATTGGTGCTCGTTCAGGGGTAACTTTAAGCTTTGCTGCGGGAAGTCACACTGGGCTTTTGGACATTATATGCATATACACCTGCAGGGAATTTAATTGCAAACACAATGATACCAAAACGAATGACGTAACACAAGAATTAAGGTGAAAAAACTGAAACGTGTATACACATTTTACGGATTTTGTGCACTAACAGGTAACTTTTGCCGATTTTAGGCTTTGCTGCGGGGAATCACGCCGGGCTTTTGAACATTATATGCATATACACCTGTAGAGCAAACACAATGATACCAAAACGAGCGACATAGCATGATAATTAAGGTGAGAAAACTGAAATTGGGTATACACATTTCGGTGTCGCCACGCGCTCGCCCTCACGATCGCACGTACGCTGGGGGCGTTACTGTTGTTGTTGCATGTGTGCCACCTCTAAGTTGGTGGCACACATGCCTGGGGCACGAAAGTGGTAAGCTATCCACTACTACTTGCTACTTGATTCCTTTATATTTTCCCTGGCACTGATTGTTGGACACCAATGGACATACTGTAGTCATCTCTGAGGGCATTTTGTATTCTTCAACATGATCAGACTCTTCTTGAACAGGGCCAATATCCAAGTGGTGCCCTAAGGATTACATTTCTGACTTTGTTCTTGTACACTCACATAGTTCCTTTAGGGTGATCGTAAGGCAGTCCTTTTGAACTGTTGGTTTTGGCTTGTGTGTAGTAGTAAATTGATTACTTTCTTTTTGAATAGTCTGTGGTCACCCTTGCCCTTTTCCATCATTCTTTGTACTTGGTTCAGTGAGCACTTGCCAAAGCACATTCATTGTTGCTGTACTTTCACCTTTGTGTTTCACTTGGTGTTCAGTTTATCTGGTAATGGTAATTGGGTTTTATATTTTTCATCCTACTGCAGCCTCATGCATACCCCATATTGTGCTCTTGTGCTTATTTTCACTTATTTCCAACTACGATATGGTCTAGCATTGAGAGATTTGTTGTTGCTGCTGCAAGGTGGTGCATTAATAATTGATCTGGACCCTTCTCTTTTAAATTTGGCTCCTGTTGTTTCCTGGCAATGGTATCAGGTTTCCATATCTTTGGTGGCAGACATTCCCTTTTCATTGGAGAAGTGGCATACCCTTCATTAATTCACAAATCCTGGACGGGAAGGTTTCCCCTATCCTTAATGTTTGTGTCCAAGGAATCTCTTGATTTCCTGAACAAGGACCTGCTTGTTCTTGACCCGTCCTGAGACGCTGGGTCTTGGTAGTTATTAGTCCTGGTGGTGAGTAGTTGCAGTATTGGGTCATTTACAAATCAGTGTAGTTCCTCACACTGTTTTAAATTGTGTTCCAACTACTTCATCGGGTGTTTTGGATTGTTTTCCTTGCACATTTTCCATTGGAGTCTTACTCAGCCAAGTGGTAGGGATGTTGGTGTTCTTGTTGCTTATGTGATTGCAGAACCTCTTATTGCCACTTCTCTTCTCTTATTACTTCCTTTTCTGGGTGGTTGTAGCATGCATCCAGTGATGGGAGTAGTTCTTAGGTCCATGATCAAGAGTCCCATCAGCCCTTGCATAATAAGTCCCTGTTATGTGGCAAGGCCATGTTTACATGTCTTCTGACAGGGTTGGACTTTAGATGCTTGACCATTTCAAATGATTACCAAGATCTCACATTGGCTCATTTCCCTGTGTCTCCTTGGTGTGTCTGGGTCCTGCAAAACCATCCAAATTATTCCTGGACCCCGGATTTATAGAGCAGTTACTCAAAGAGTTACGAACCTGTACATCTTTTCTCAATATTTGCCGGCTTTGTTTACAATTATTAAACAGTTAATGAGCTCCGAAACACCAGGCGTCTGTTTATAACAATAACAACAGTTGATTGGGAAGTTTTCATGCTTGTAAACTGTTTAATGAAGGTAACCAAAGCCGTCAAAGATTTTTTTTTTTTTTTTGAGATATATACAAGAGTTGTTACATTCTTGTACAGCCACTAGTACTCGTAGAATTTGAGGAAAGATGTACATGTTCATAAGTACTTGAGTAATTGCTTTATGAATCTGGATCCTGGTAGCTTAGATAGATACCCTAAAGTTCCTGTTGTCTTGTGATATCTTGACTCAGTTCTTGCATCTGTCCAAAATTCTGGAGGATTACCATGTTGGTGGTTTGCCATGTGATGTCTAGCTGTTCTCTGTTTCTTTCCCTGGATTTCAAGAATTCCTATTGGCATGTTGAAATTCATGCAAAATTCAGGAATTCCCTTGAGTTTCAGATTGCACTCCTCCCATAGCACTTTAGGGATGTTTCCCCCAAGATATTTATCAGGCTTAACCCATGTAGTTAACCCATGCATCATCTGTGACTGGGGGTTGGTTTGGGTCACTAGACTGGTGTCCCTCGTCCTGTCATAGGCTTAAGTTGACTTGTTTGTAGGTCATGTAATGTTTGTAACCAAGGCTTGGCCTAATGGGCAGCCTTACGTGCTAACTCAGAGGTATATCTTTAAGTCAATAAGAAAAGCAATTATATATGCACTTTTCATTGTCTCCTGTGTGTGTGTAGATATCTTTGTTAAAGATAATATTATGTATGTCAGGCCTGGCAACTTTGGGTAGGTATTGGTGCTGTCAGTTGGTGGTAGGTGACTGACTTTGTTAGGTGAGCAAATAAGCAGTTTGGGAATCCTCACTTACGTCACTTGTTATGTAAATTGAAGATTTAGTAGAGCTTTCAGTCTCTTATAAATGCAGCTCAAGAACAAGTAGTAGTCATAGGTTTTTTTTGTTTTTCTCTGTGCCATCTAGCTAACACTTCCTTAGTTTTTGCTGTAAAAACAAAAATGCTAACAAAAATATTAGAAAGTTATCTTTTGCAAACAGTTGTGAATGGTTGAAAGAGGTAAAGGAAGGAAGCAGTGGATGCCAAAAGGATGTCAGTAGTTTCAAAGTGTCATATGACAGTACTGGGAAGATGACACCAGAAGTGTAGCTCTCATCCTGTAACTACACTTCGGTGAGGAAGTTGTGGTCAGGTGAGGCAGTTGTACTTGTATGACCTTATATTGACCCTTCAAGGACATTTGAAAATATCCCTGCAGCATCGGTGTCAGTCATCCACCCTGACTCTACTGAACATGAATTTGGACTATGACAAAGTGGATTCTTACCCTATGGAGCAACAGATAGCTTTGTTCAGAGCATATTGTCTCATATTCTTATATTGTATTTATAATGATAAACTTGGAATAGGTTAAAAGGGGGAATCAAATATACAGCACATTAATGCGATGCCATTTTGACTTGTCAGTGGCAAGGCAACCCATCCTCTTAAAAGTAACGTCACTTTTGGCTCGTATGCGTGCTATGGCCAAATTTGGACGTAATTTGAAATTAAATTGACTCACAAAAGTGACGTACTGTTCCGTTTTCTGTTTGAATCGTCTGGCTTACTCGGCAAGCTTAGAAGTGGCTTCTTTCCATTAACGTTTTTCATACCATTTTGAAACTTTATGAGAATTTCCTGCTCACCTAACCTATCAGAGGTCCCTTAACTTACTGTTGTTGAAAAAAAAAATCCCAAATTTATATTCATTTTTCTTTTCATTTTCAAATTACCTCCATATTCGGCCATACGGGCAAACTACCAAAGCGTCATTCTTTTTAAGAGGACAGGTTGGGCAAGGAAGAGTTTTAGGCAGCAACCATTCCCTCCCCATCCCTTCTTATTTCTGTACATTAGTATCTTTATAATGTTTGTCACTTTTTTTTAATTATGAAATAGTTTGGATATGTTTATTCATTAGAAGGCAACATAAATAATGTGGCAGGAAGATGACCAGTGTTTGAGGAAGGAAGATGGGTGGATCAGACAGCAACATACCAACACTCTTCCTCCCTCACTGTATGCAATATTGCAGGTTCCTTTATATTTTGGCAGTAATGCAAAGTACTTGGAAACATAATAGCTCCTACCTGCAGACATATTGTGATACATTTTATAGTTTTCTAAATTGAGCATTAAATGTTTCTTGATCTGGTTTAAAACCATCACTGAACTTTAGTTCTCTTGTGACTCCCTACAAAACTATGCCATTGGATAACCTGTACTAAAGAATAGATGGATATAAATACTGTAGTATGTCGTTTAAGTGCAGCGCATACCTTGTTAGGAAAAGAAATTGTTTGTAATACTGTATATGATAACTTGGCTTATTGTTGTACATTTCTATTTTTAGGATGCTGACATTTCCATCCGACGACGAGCAATGGAGTTGTGTTTTGCACTGATCAATGGCAATAATATTCGCACCATGATGAAGGAGTTGTTGACGTTCTTAGAAAAAGCAGAACCTGAATTTAAGGCCTCATGTTCATCTAAATGTGTTCTGGCAGCAGAAAAGTTCTCGCCTAATGTTCGGTGGCACATAGACACGCTTCTCAAAGTTGTGGAAGCTGTAAGTTAAATTTCTATTTTACATGTTAGGTAAAAAAAACTATCATTATTTTTTTCATCTGAAAAAAAAAATCCATCTGAAAAGCAAATTTAACAAAGAATGATAAACTTGTACTATTTGGCTGTGCAGACAAATTTCTCTTCTCCTTAAAATATGAACTATATCATACTCTTATCATTTCTTTGTTACAGGCTGGAAATCACGTACCAGATGATGTGGTATCATCCACTATACAGTTAATATCAGAGACACGAACAGAACAAGCCTATGCCGTTGGGGAGCTGTGGCGACACCTATCAATTGCTCAGATGGAATACCAGCCTATGATCCAAGTCTCCACTTGGTGTATAGGCGAATTTGGAGATTTATTATTAAGTGGTATGTGCTTTTAATTGAGTAATGTAGTTTGGTATCCCTGGTAGTACTTTCTTAAGGGTTTACCTTCATTTCTGGGATTTCCCCTCAGTAGCTCCCTGTAACTTGCACTCTGGTGAAGCTGATTCATGAGATGCTGACCTACTCTGACCCACTCTTAGTCAACACTGAAATGAGAAAATGAAGCCCTCTATGAGAAAAGAGGAACTTGGGGATCGGAGATGAACCCAAAGTTGAGCAAAACTCACTAGAAAGATAGGCAGAACAACCAATATACTCCCTGAAGAATTAATAAATTTTGAGGCCAACAAGCTAAACTGTAGTATCGTCAGTAGAACAACACTTGTCTTGATACACCCAGTCACCACCAGATGGCAGTCGGATATTACTTCGGGTTCAGATCATTTGCGCACCTTGCTTGCCTGAGAATATAACAGCTGTCTCCATTCCGACTTCCCTGGAGGTTCATTGTCTGTATTGTGGTGAATTGCTTCAGTCCTTCAATTTTTGGAGCTTGAATTTGTGAATAGTTCATCATCTGCATTTTCAGGGTTTGGTCCTCGGAGCGGTTCACACATGGGGTGTGTCCAGCATTCACACAAACAGTTTTGTTTGTTCAATTTCCACGGAGTGGACCATCAACAATATATCCTTCTGCTAGCTCTGCAAGACTGCAAGACATTGTCACCCCATGGTGAACCTCTTCACCCCATGGTGGACCTCTTCATGTCTGCTTGGAACCAGCAGCCGCCTTCCTATGTTGCTCCATCCCCCTTATCACAAGGCTCTCGTGGGGGATGCCTTTTGGCTGGACTGATCAAGGTGTGGATTCTTCTCTCTTCCCTCTAGTTTGGCTGTTGTTCCAGACTGGAGCCTTTCACTGGCCAGCTTAGCCTTGGTTGTCGGCTCTTGTGGCTTTGTGTCTGAACCCCAGCATCTTTCTGTTATTCCAACTCTTTCAGGAGATTGGTCCAGAGAGATTTCTGGCTGGTTCAAGGTTCTCCTCCAATCTGCATGTCTATAGTTTCTAATGCTTATCTATTGCCATCTGTATAGTGCACAGGTGGCTGAGCTCTTGGTCTCCCACCTGCATCTTTAATCATCTGTTCCAATTCGAGGGGATCTGTCCTTTTCATCCTGGTTAAATGTTTATTGGCTTTCAGTGTCGATGCTTCCTCAGTGCCGTTTTGTAAGTTGTCTTGTGGATTTTTCCACCTATAGCCTGTACATTCTCCTCCTGTGCCATCTTGGTCTCTGGATAGGGTGTTGATTTTTCTTTTGTTGGCCTTTACTTCCTTTTGTAGAGTTGGGGGAGCTCCATGCTCCAGAAGCAGGGGTTTGTTCTTTCAGCCCTGGTAGAAATTCTTTGCTTGCAACCTTTCCTTTTCTGTGAAGATTGAGACAATTCGTTAACAAAGGGGTCCTTTAGTCATTGATTCTTCTATTGTTCGGCTGTAGGTGCATCATTTGTTGTGGCCAGTTGGGCTGTTCGTTGCTACCTGTGTATGACCCGGTATATTTCAGGTGATGCGTTGTTTATTGATCCTGTCTCTTTGGTCTCCAATTCCAAGGCTATTTTGTCTGAGGTTACATGCAGTGTGAAAATGTAGCCAGCTAGTAGTGTACCCTCAGCCACATAATGTTTGGCAGTTTGCAGCTTTGACTGCTGTATTTTCTAATGCCTTGGACTAATTTCCAGGGTCTGGGATCTTGGAGGTCTACCAATGTCTTTATGGCTTGTTACCTACCCGGTCAATGTCCATGTTCATCTTCAAGCTTTTATTGATCTTCCTTGTCTCTCCTCTTTGGAATTTGTTCTTTCTTCTTTTTCCCTTGTTAGTCCCATTCTTCTTTGTGGTTGGCTACTGTTTGGCCCCTTCAAAAAATCATTGTTAAATGTAATGTAGTGCCTCTTTCTGAGGAGGCCACAGTGGGTCCCTGGACCCTCCATTCTTCCAGGTGTGTTGGTTGGTCTTTTTTAGATTCCAGATCATTGTTGGCATGGGACGTAGGCACCGCCAGTTACGGTGGTAGGAAGAAGGCCTGGTTGATCCCTGATTGATGGGGCTCTGGGAGTTCTTCTTCTCCCCAAGCCCGGCCCGAGGCCAGGTTTGACTTGTGAGAGTTTGGTCCACCAGGCTGTTGCTTGGAGCGGCCCACAGGCCCACATACCCACCACAGCCCGATTGGTCTGGATTGTCTTTTAGAAAACAGTCTAGTTTTCTCTTGAAGATGTAACAGCTCCCCCCCTCCCGAGGAGGAGGGAGCTGCACAGACGGCGGCGCGGCGATGTAGTGATGTCATGCTCGTTTGCTCGTTTCTGTTTGGGGTACACTAGTTTCTGTTTGTATAAAACCAGCGTTTCTGTACACTAGTTCGGCTCTCAGTAGCAATTTCTTAACCAGAATAGGGGTTTGTTTTGGGTTGCCTACCATTCTGGGTGCCTGACCCGGTCGATGGCAGATATAGAATGCCTCCAACCACATGAGGGTTTCTATAGACAATTGCTCTTCGTGGGTCTCTGAAGGGGCCAGGTTCTGGCTCGTGGTCCCCAGATGGCCTAAGAACTCTATACACATGACTGATGCCAAAGTCTGACATTAGCAATATCAGCCTGGATAGCTCCAGGGAGCCTACAGGTCTCATCCAGAAAATGGCGTTTCATTACATTCAACGCTGGTTTTATACAAACATACTTTGGAACTTTTCATTTAATGTTTTACACATTTCCTCTTCATTTTCTGTGAAATCTGTTTCCCATTTCCAACCTCTGAATATTATCCTTTACCTGCAATTTATTGTTTATAAATTTATAGAATAGGCCTAGTTCTGTTTTACATTTGTCCACAATCCCCTTTTCAAAATTTCTTTTTGCCTCTCTCCTCACTGCCGTGTAGTTGTTTCTCGCATCTTTGTATCACTGGTATGTTTGGGGGTTTGGCCTCTTCCTATATTGATTCCATTTTTGTGTCTTTTGATCTCTGGCCCTCTAGCAATTTCTGTTGAACTAATCTTGTTTCCTAGTTCTGCATCTCTGCTCTGGCATAAAAAATTTTGTGCCTTTGTCATGTGCACTATTTCATTCAACCCTACATACATCTCATTTACTTTCATTTACTTTATATTTTTTTCACTTTCCACAGTCTTTGGAAAAGTGAGAAAATACTAATGTGGATCATTTTGATCCACATTAGCTTTGTTTTCAAAATGTTAGCACCTTAGAAGTAGTACGAGAGAGCAGTAGTGCTGGGGAGACGGGACACCACGAGCGTAGCTCTCATCCTGTAACTACACTTAGGTAATTACACTTAGGTAATTACCAACTTGAGTTATGACATGTACTTGTTAAACACTGGGGTTGGAACAGCACTGTCTTTGTTTCAAGAATCCTGTACAATGTGGTACACATCATGTTCCATCATCATCACACACAGTGCAAGATACACATACATTTCAGCCACAGTTTTCTCTTTCCAATGTCTCATTGGAAAGTTTTAAGTTTTAGTCTTTAATGTTTTTCATGCCCGAAACGCTTTGCGTAATAGTGGCTTTAGGCATTGTATGTACTAGCTCTATCTATAAATCTATCAATTTTTGTATAACCTCTTGTATGTATGTACTTTACCTGAATAAACATTTGAACATTTCATACATGAAGCTGGTAATATGCCAGATGCAACGAGTTGCACTGCATACCTGTTTGTTTCGTCAACGAGAGGTTTCACACGTGGCTCATTAAAATAAGCCATAAAATCATCGCTTTCACTTGAATTGTCGCCAATCCACAAGAAAGTGGGTGTAACACCAACATCCGTATCATCAAGTGTGGGAATTTCTGAAACAAAATTAAGAGCAAACAAGAATACGCACATGTTGCTTGTACTGGCACCAATACCACAGGTATTACCACTGTCAGGGGCCCTGGCAGCTGAGTGGACATTGCTTTAGATACATAGTCCTCAGGTTCTGGATTTGATCCCCGGTGGACGTGAAAACAAATGGGCAGAGTTTCTTTCACTCTGATGCCCCTGTTACCTAGCAGTAAATAGATACCTGGCAGTTAGACAGCTGCTACGGGCTGCTTCTTGTGGGTGTATAACAAAAAGGAGGCCTGGTCGAGCGGGCTGCAAAGACGCTAAGCCCCAAAATCGTCTCGAGATAATCATATCATATCAAGTCCTCATGGCTGGAGATATGCCAGCACTTGGCAAGGTGTGGTGCTGAGACAGGGAATCTTTGCCTAGTAACATCACCACAAGAGCTGCTAACACTTGGTTCATCTACGATCCTTGTATGAGAGCCATTGTCACTGAATTACCTAAAATTCTTGTCCTCTACATTAACATGTTGATCAAGAATTACAGATGGCATAGGTGGTGGTAATATTGGCAGGGGTGCTGATCTCATGTGGTGCGGCAGGGCGGGTGAGAGCTGTGGACAGTTCATGCTCCCTGTATCCTCATCTTTAATGTTAGTATCACTTGGATCCGATACTTGTGTTAGGTCTTTATTGGGCTTTGGGTTGTCAACATCACAATCATGGTCCTCTTCAAAGAGTGTCTTGAATTTCATCTTTAGACAGTGGTTTTTCAACCATGGGACCTAAGGAAAGCGTGAGCTAGAAGTCTATACATCAGTCATGGCTGCTCACTCAAAACTGAGCCTACCAGTAACTGTGGGGCACGATGAGAATATTTTACAAAATTGCAGACACTCACTGGAGGCCTCTGGCCACAGTATAATACTCAACCTACAGCATAAGTTTTGAATCTTTAGATGTACTAAAAATATGATATGCTGGTGTGCTCAACCCCATTCCACATATCATAGGTTGTTCAGTACAGGGATTGAAAACAGTGATTGGAGCCCTGTTAAGGGTGCTACCAATTATACCCTCATATTTCCAATGCTCCATGGGCTGATTTCACTATGGGAATCTTTCATTTTAACATATGATATGATGGGCAACTTTTACCCCAGTCTGTGACCTCTGTCCCAACATGTTAAGCAAATCCGTATATCCCCCATTTGAGCGAACTCTTGTCCGTGGAATTAGATGAATTAATCTGGCTGGGAGAGTGCGCATTCCACCGGGGAATTCACCAAATCAAGGTTCGTTGAATATAGGTTCCACTGTACCTGCAAACAAGTTTTCTCACCGGCATCAAGTGAGATATCTCAGTGAGCGCAGTACAGGGGCCCTACTACCTTGAGGCTACCTTGAGGTGCTTCCGGGGCTTACTAATGATGACTTCCAGATCCTTTCCATATTCCAATTTTGCAATTTCAGCACTTTATCATCATTACCAAAGAACTAAAACCCTAATACCATGCCGGAATTACTAATACACCTAATACACCGATTTATCAATCTTCATGAATATGCCATTAAGATTTACATGTTTCAGTGGAATTCTAATTTTTAAGGTTGATATAGAATTTATCGCCTGTAATAAGCTGCTGATATTATTATTCGTATGTTTTTCAGGACATGCTGATGTAACTGTGGTGGAATCTGATTTGATAGACATTTACCAGAAAATTTTGTGGTCATCACAGTGTTCTATTACGACAAAGGAGTATGCCCTTACCTCATTAATGAAGCTCTCAGCGAGACTCACCCATGAAGTTGGGTGAGCTGACCAATTATACTCTTGTCTTGGGTTAAAGATTTGCTAGCAACACTTGTCGATCCTTGCCATATACCCTGTACAGTATATATCTTTTGCAAATTATATAAAGAACTTGAGCCATATAAGGATCAGGTTCCTTATATGATTTGGTTTATTTTATATAAGCTTTTTCCAGTTTCATTATAATAAGTTAGGATTGGTAACATTATTAGATATTTCTTATGATGTGCAAAATATTTACTGTGGCAGTGAAACAAACGTGCAGGGAAATATAAAAATTCCTACACTTTATTTTATCTCCTTATGTTTAACAATATTTTTATTAATCTACTAAATGTTTGTATTTGGACAGATCTATACAACAAGTTGTTAGTGCTTTTGGATCTCACCTGAACATTGAGCTACAACAAAGAGGAATAGAGTACAGTCAGCTCTTCACCAGACACAAGTATGTATTATAACTAAACTTAGAGATACAGTTGTTTTAAGATAGAGCGTTGTGATATAAAGTACAGTACCTTGGGGGTTACCTTTCATTGGTTCCGAGGATCAGTGTCTCATGACCCGATCCTTGTTGTTCACCCGCCACATGCAGGACAAGATGTATGTTGATGAGATGTGTTGTCATATAATAGTGCTTTTTGTAAACAACTGAGAAACTAATTGCCATAGAATACACAAATTGTCACAAGGTATTGAGAAACAAATTGATGGCAATAATTTTGTTTAATTTTGTTTTAATAGTGCTGCATGTGGGAGGATTTACCTCTTATCTATAGGTTTGAATATGAGTTGAGCAATGTTGCCTCATAGCAAGAGTATTGTGCTCTAGCTCCCTTAGTAGGGTCCTGAGACTTGTGCAGCCTATAGGAAACCTGGATCAGAATGTGAGTCACACAATATGTGAGGGAAAAGATGGGGGTTTCAAGGTTGACCCAAACCCCAGAAACTCTCCAAAATGTCCCCATAGAAACAAACCACTTACTGCTCTTAATAAAGAAATCAAATTAAGAGAAAAGGGAAAAGATAGTTGTTTATGTATAAACGAGGCTTGCTCCAGCACCACCCACCCACCAGACGAGGTCACCTGGGCCCTCGTCCGCCTCCCTCGTTTACAAGCCGGGTACTGACCCTGTCGCACATCCTCTGCATCACCCCATTATTACTGTTGCTTAAACCAAAGTGGTATTGGCTTACTTAGTGAAGTTTGTCATGTTCTGTGCTTTGTTGGGGAGTTTCAGGCATCAGCCCACACCAGCACTGCTTAACGTGTATATATTCCCATTTTTTAGTTTACATATATTTCTTCTTCTCACTGGTGTTTGAGTGAAGGTGTTTCTCCTGATGATTACACGAGGGGTAATGAGACGCATTGCTCAGTAGTGCATCAATGTTGATGATTTGGCAAGGCTTGAAAGTTGTTGCCAGTTTATGCAAGTCTGACAATGAAATTAGATATCTGAGTAAGTCTTTTACACATATTGGGTTTTGGTTAGCCTTGGTGTTTTGATGGTATTGTAAGCTGTATTGGCGTTTTAGTTGGTAAAGGCGGGAATCTAATTCATTTAATATTATTGTTCCTCCGGGGTTATATGCCCAGGAAAGAAAAGTGTGGGCCTTTGTAAGATGTTAAGTATGCTAAAGTCTCTAGTTTATCATTTGGGAATTGATTTGGGTTTATACATTTGCATGTTTGGTTACTTATTAAAAGAAAAATATAGTTGTCCTGTCTTTGCATATGAACATTTTGAAAATGAGATTGTTTGGTAGCTAGCTACTAAGTATGGTTTTGATAAGTAAAAGAATTTAGTTCTATGAGTTTTTATATTTTTAGCATTCCAGGTAATTAATAACCTGTCGATGATTCTGAGGATCAAAGTTCCCATGGCCCGGTCTCTGACCAATCCTCCTAGTTGGTGGTCTAATCAACCAGGCTGTTCGATATGGTTGCTCGCGGCCCGACGCATGATTCACAGCCTGGTTGATCATGTATCCTTTGAAGGCGTACATCAAGAACTCTTTTTGAACACTGCGAGAGATCGAGTAGTTATGCCCTATGTGTGGGGCAAGTGTTTTGAAAGTCTTGTGCCTTTGATATTGATCAAGTTCTCTCTCAGCTTACCTATTGCAACTCTGCTTATCAGTGGGGCTATTTTTCACATCCTGCTATGCCTTCTGGACTCGCTTGGTGATATTTCTGAATGCAGATTTGGAATCAGTCCTAGTATTTTTCAAGTGTAAATTGTTATGTATCCCACTTGCGCTCTAGGAAATACAGATTTAAAATTTTTAAGCGACCCCAATAATTTAATATTTTATCAAGTGGATTCTAGCAGTAAAAGATCTTGGCATGCTCTTTAGGTCAGCAAATTCTGCAACTTTGAGTGGGGCTCTTAGTATACAACAATTTTCCACTCTTTAGAGCACTAGTTGTGAGGAATCTTCCGGTAATTGATTAATTCAAGAGATTGTATTTTAACTGTATTTATTACTTCTAAGCAGACTATATTTTATAATTTATTGTCACCAGTAAACTTCCCTTCACATTTTGGAGGGGGTTTCATATTTTAATCTGACTGTAATTGAACAATAGATTTAATTAATTAATGTGTTAAATTACACTACGTCAGTTAAAGACTATTTCAAATGGCCTCGGGTGGTTTAGTGGTGTTGGCTGGTCATCCAACACCAGATACCCTTGGACACATGTACTCCAGGTGTTAATGGTGGGTGTTGGTCTGTGGTGTGGTCCAGCTTAACTAAGGCCCATGTGGTCACGTTCACCTGGGGAAACGATACACTGTAAAATGACTACATATATGTACAGGTGTTACACATGACATTGAGTGAATAATAGTGCATAACTTACCCTTGTGGGTGGTGCTTCCCTGCACCCTAACCATTAATCCTAGAGACGGCATAATTGGCCAATAAATCTGAGCTATTAGACTAACCGAACTGTGACACGTTCCTTAGTTCTTGCAACAATTAGTGACTAATGTGAGTCACGTTGCCCTTTGGGATTTGCCGGTAGAGTTAATGGTTACGTGGTGGGCTCGATGTTGACTCAAAAACCTTGTGACGTGTCAACTTCCCAAGTTCAGTGCACTCTTAACCACACACAACCATGCTGCCTCCTTCCTCTCCCTGCCTCCCCAGAGATCTTTGTTTACATTCTGAGATTCGAAAGTAGGAATGGGTTTGATGTGAAATCTTTATTTACTATATATTAAATTTACTAGATTCACTTTATTGTATTACCAGTCCTGAGACAGGTAGAATTTATTTTAAATGAATAAAAAATATTTAAAAAATAGCGGGTAGCTGACCCTGGGTACTTCCCAGTTTTCTGTAACTTTTCTATAAGTAATGTAAATTAATAGCATCTTATGGCTGTTACATTCTAGGTAATTCTGGAATGTTCTGGAATTACATTACATTGGGAGTTAGACTGCTGCTACGGGCTGCTTCCTGGGGGTGTGTAACAAAAGGAGGCCTGGTCAAGGACTGGGCCGCGGGGACGCTAGGCCCCGAAAATCATCTCGAGATAACCTCAAGATCTCAAGATACATTAGTTTTATATTTTATAAAGAAATTTGCGACACTAGTATTTTAAAAAGTATAATCACTAGTGAGGTCTTTTTTGTTGTTTTTAATGATTCTTATTTTCAAACCTGCCATTTTTCCTTGCAGTCTTGACAGCTATTTTGTTGTGATTTAAAAATAAGGTCTTTGACACGACTACTTCTAAATCAAGTGTTTAGGTAATAATGAGTTGGGATGCAGCGTGATGTAATTAGTACACCAGGTATATTTGTCTAGAAGACTGTGCATTAAAAGCTAGATATTCCTTCCCTGTAGTCAGTGATAGGTAAGCAGTTTCCTCTCTCTGAGAGCTATAGATTTATCAGGTAAACCCTCCCATACAAGTTTCAACATTTTCTGTTAAAATTTGTTAGTGCTTGCTCCCTCACTCTCACTAGTAGTCATGCATGTATTTCTTTTTTGTTTTCCTAATATCAGATACAGTACAGTACTTGTGCCTAATCCAAATACTCTCGCAACACTCACAGTGGCACGGCTGTTCTCGTCAAGTTCGACGACACTTATCCTTAATTGATAGAGTAACGTTCTCTTAACACCACCATGTTGATTACTGTTGCCTCTGAACATCTTGTTGGTTAAAAATTGTCAAAGTTGGTTTTAAAGTAATAGTGTAATGTTAGGAAAGAAAGACCTTTGGTTAGGAAGTGTAGGAACACATGGCTCGGCTAGCTCACGGGACTGGGACAGGTCCAGTTGGGACGCTGCATCAGCTGCCTGGTGAAAAAATATACAGTATATATAATATAACTTGTATCAGTAGGGAAAGACATCGTACAGCATTTACATGGATTTTTTACAATCAAGAATTTTGTCATAATATATATTTTATTCAATTTTTATTTTAATGATACATAAAACAAATAACGTGTTTGTATATTGGAAACAGAACATTGTGTCAGTCAATAACCCAACATGAAAGTCATATTATTCAGATTATTTGTCTGACTTAAGCAATGGTCAAACTCAATTTTTTTGTCTGAGTTACCTGAAGATTAAAATTACTGAGGTCCAAATCAATCAATGGTGATGGTACTAGGCTCAGGTCTCAGGTCTTAGGTCTTTGATTGTCTTGTCTCGGGTCTACGAGCAGTGGGAATCAAACGTGGACCGAAAACGAATTGTTGGGATGTCCAAGTTGACCAAGGACAGGCAGCGGGATGGTGCTTGTATTGTATTATGAGATGTGTCTGGTATAGGAATTGATAACACATACTTTGAACAGATGTATTTGATACTTTATAGATTTTAATGAGGCCTTGTTTACAAGTACATAACAAAGCATTTATGAAATAGTATGCTTCTTTACATAATTATTTTGAGATTCAGTTTGGTATTTTATCACTTAAAATTTGAGTACACTCAACATCCTCCCTTCCGGACACCTCAGCCCTAATTGTGATTGGATAAGTAGTCAAATCCCCCCACAAGCACAAAAAATAATAACTATGTACAAAAGTATGTAAGAATACATTGTTGTTTCACTAAATACTTTAAACAAAATGCCACAGAATACTTGTAATAGAGCAACAATATATATGGGTACTCACCAAGTGTCCACATGTTAACCTACATATGATAACAGTAATTCTGATCCTGGAATAATGTGAAGGTTATGTTGAGGTGATTTACCTTGGTGAGGTGAGTATGGTTGTGATAACTGAGGGTTGAGGCCTAGATGTTGAGGGGAGGGTTGGCTTCTTGTTTGGTTAGGTTAGCTTTGGTGTAGTTAGGTTTGAATGGGTTAGGTTTGATTTGGATAGGTTGGTTTGGCTAGGTTGGGTTTGCTTTGGTTTGGTTAGCTTTAATTTGTTTGATTTGGTTTTGTTGGTTTCGTTTGGTTAGGTTTTGATAGTTTTGGTTTGGTTAGCTTTGGTTTGGTTAGGTTATGTCAGGTTTGCGTTGCTTATCTTTGGTTTGGTTAGGTTTAGTTAGCTTTGGTTAGGTTTGGGTTATCTTGAGATGATTTCGGGACTTTTTTAGTGTCCCCGCGGCCCGGTCCTCGACCAGGCCTCCACCCCCAGGAAGCAGCCTGTGACAGCTGACTAACACCCAGGTACCTAATTTACTGCTAGGTAACAGGGGCATAGGGTGAAAGAAACTCTGCCCATTGTTTCTCGCCGGCGCCTGGGATCGAACCCAGGACCACAGGATCACAAGTCCAATGTGCTGTCCGCTCGGCCGACTGACCCGGCTGGGTTGGCTGGGTTTGGTTAGCTTTGGGTGGCTTTGATTAGATTAGCTTTGGTTAGGTTTAGTTGGGTTAAGTTAGGTGAACATATGCCAGTACAAACTTGTTTCATTGGCATTATAAATTTGCTCAGGAGAGAGAGAGAGAGAATCACAGTCTCCAATTTGGACACATTTCTCTGCACCTCTATCCACCACTCAGGAGACATTCCAGATTCATCTTCCTTTATAAGATAGATGCTCTGATAATAGGTCATAACAATATGTTCTCTATTAACTTCACTGCTTGTTGAAGCCCTAAACAACATATTTCGAGCATTTCTAGATGCACTAGTAGCAGGATGTAAAAAATATGCACAGATATAAAACAGTGAGAGAGAGAGGGAGGGAGGGAGGGAAGGGGGATGGTTTTGTCTGCCACGGGTAAACAAAAACAAACAGCGGCGCCACCTGTGGAACTACATAGGCTTTTCTGGGGCTGGATCACAAATGATTAGATGGAATAAACGAATGATTGAAGTACGATAGCAAGGTCGGAGAGTGTACTTAAAATATTTATCACTAAGTGCATTTGTACTTAGTCCTTGGAGCACTGAATCAATTTTCATTCTGTAGCCATATGCGAGGACCTCTGTTGGAACGGATGCCACCATTTGAGGGTACAAGAGCAAGTGCAGAACAAGATAAGATGGCAATCACAAATGGAATTGATGCTTCACCTGACAACCACTCGCTTCTCAATGACCTAACATCGCCAAACAACAACGCTCATGAAACAAATGAATCGGTAAGATACTCCTGGCTTTTGTACTTGCTGCCTATTAGGAAAAGTGCTGTTTTTGTTGTATGAAATAAAAAGCTTGTAGGAATTAGAATTATTTAACTGCAAGACTTTTTTTTTTTTTTTTTTTTTTTTTTTTTTTTTTTTTTTTTTTTTTTTTTTTTTTTTTTTTTTTTTTTTTACTGTGCATCTCATCAGGTGATGGGGTGGCTGTATATGCTCAAAAGTATTTTGGGTACTGTGATTTAAGTCCTACACATACACAGGGTGTATATGTATTACTTAAATTAAATGTGTAGGAAGCACTCATTTGATTTCTCAGACCTCCAATAACTATCTCTCATCTTGAAAAAAAATCCAGTCTCTCTCACTTTCCTTCTAGGGCCTTAGTGAGATGATGTGGACCATGTCTGGCACATCACCAGTGTCTGGACATGCAGGGCAGCCACTCTAGGAACTATTAAAACTTTTAACAGCAGCAAATGAGTGATTACCATGTATATATTTACAGGCAAAATGTGTGCTATGTGTATTTATAAGACTTAGGCTTGTATATATACAGTACATTAATATGAATAAATAATGCTGTGTGTACATTTATACGCGTATATCTGTACATACTTGTATTTTCAAAGTTATACATGATGTACAACTTTTCACATATCAATACAACCTTTTAACACAAAACTAAATAAATAAAGTGAGAAAGGGTCCTCTGGTATAACCTACCAGAGGACCCTTAACCACTGAACTGCGCAATGTGCCTGCAGGCGCTCGACGGGGGGGTGCGCAATGCACCTCCTGGCACTTATATTTTTAGAGTATGATTCAAAACTCCCACGGCTACATGGGGTTCACATCAGCTTCCTCAATGCTCTTGTAAACAGACGCCATTTTAAAAAAAAAAAAAAAATCGTGGGCTACATTCCCGGATGTGAGAGCGTCAGTCCTGAGTGAGCAACCAAGGTGGGCGCACGCAACATGAGCTCACAGCACTGCTGGTTCAGCGTGTGACCACAGCATCCCCTAATGATGTCAAAATATATTTGTTTGTAACCGGGATTATTTAGCCATGATAGTATTACAGAAGAGCCTGAGTGTGATAATGACTGTTTACAATGTTCAAATATCAGTGAATCAATGCTGTTAAGGATGTTCACAGCGCTTGCCACAGCACCACAGCATTATTTCATCTATCAAGGAATCTTCAAACGACTTCTTTGTTACTTTACAAAATAAATTTAGTGCTGTGCATAGTATTGTGGTAGGAGGAATTTTGGTGAGGGATGGAAGGAGGGAATTGAGGTAGCATCACTGTGTGGCAGTCACTCTTGTTTTGCTCACCATACTTGTATTGTCCCATCTTGAATGTTGCTCAGTACTCACTTCCCCCTTCAGAGCTGGAGAGATTGCTGAAACAGAGAACATATATGGCATGCATAGACGAGATAAAGCACCTAAATTATTGGGATCGTCTCAAAGCTCTCTGAATGTACTCACTAGAAAGGAGAAGAAAGATATAACAAATAATATACATATGGAAAATACTGGAGGGCCAGGTCCCAAATCTACACAGTAAAATAACAACGTACTGGAGTGAACGATATAGAAGAAAATGCAGAATAGAACCAGTGAAGAGCAGAGGTGCATATATAGGCACCTCTGCTCTTCACTGGTTCTAAAAGGAAAATAAGAAGTGGTTGTCAGCTTTTCGTACAAAGGGTCATAAGAAATATTGCCATTGGGCAATGTATTTATATGATGTACAATAAAATACAGCATAACAACACACTAACTCATTATGATGTGTGAAATCTGGCTATCCAGGTGGCACTAGCGGCCTATCTACTTTGTAGACCCCTCCTTACTACTACTACTTCGTGCGTCGGACAGGTGCTTGCATCTCTTTATCCCCGATTGTCAGTAAATACTAGGTGTTATCATTATTATCAGTACCGGTTGCCGCCCATCTTGCACGCATTTATTTGTTTAAAATGTGTGAAAATTCCATTTCTTAACATGGGATGAAATTTTCACAACACTGATGCCAAATAACGGGAGATTTGGTTAGAATTTTTCACTATATTTCATATTTGGAAAAATCTCTGCAGTCACCGGGCCCCTTAACTTGCTGTTTTGGAAAAAAAAAAAATCAAAATTTATTTTCAGTTAATTTTTCGTTTTTAAATTACGTCCATTTTCGGCCATACAGGCAAACGGCCAAATGCAGACGTACTGTAATTTGTAAGAGGACAGGTTGTTTCGGCAGCCATGTCAACCTCTTGACATTTTCATCCATCCACCCATTTTGGTGGATGTGAACGAACACATCTGGTATAGACATTAGTGCTGGCTATAGCTAGGGAACTTACTTGTAAATGTTAGTAGACTAAAGTAATGGGAACTGTGGACAATAAAGACCTTTCACATGGGCAAGAAATTCTCCTAAGGTTTCAAAATGTCATGAAAACCATTAATTGAAAGTTTCCTCTCCTAACCTAACCAAGTAAGCCGGAGGACTCAAAACAGAAAAAGGGATCCTATGCATTGGATCAATTTGTAGACCAGCATACATGGTAAGTGATGTGGTAGAGGCCAAAACCATCAATAGTTTCAAGACTATATATGAGAGTGCTGGCAAAACTGGACGAGTGTAGCCGTCATCCTGTCACTACACTGGTAATTACGCTTAATACTTTGTTTCTACCTAAACCCTCAAGAATTTTTATGTAGAGAGGATGTAATAAAAGCTGCTTATTGAGAACACAAGGCCATAAGAGTTGAACTAAGGAAAAACACAACCAACCACACTGCTTTGCAAGCAGTGTGGTTGGTTGTTAATTAAATGAAAGGGTAATGTACAGTATGGCAAAACCATCAGAAGCTTCAAAAGATCACATGACAATGATAGTAGGAGAGGAGGACACAAGTACAGTAAGGGGTACCTCAGCTTGCACATTTAATCCATTCCCAGAGACAGTTCGTAACCCGAAAATTCGTAAACCGAAGTGAATTTCCCCATAAGAAATAATAAAAAGTGAATTAATCCATTCCAGACTCCCAAAAAATTAACTGCAAAATAAATTTTATATATAATTCACCCAAATCTTCAGTACAAAAGTATGTACAAGTTATTACTTACCTTTACTGATGATTCCTGTTGGCGTATGGAAGACAATGAGGAGGGGGTAGGAAGAGAGGTGTTACTGTTTGGAAGGGGAATCCCCTTCCATTATAACACCAGGCAGTGAGGACTTCTCTGGGGTACACACTCTGGCACATTTTGCCTGCATACCACTAGGACCTGCTTGTGGCTCACTGCTTGAGTTTCTCACTTGAAATCTTTCCATTGAAGAATGTTTTTCCCCTTCTTTGTAACACTTGTCTGTAGTGAGACATCACATTGTCATTAATGAGACATCACATTGTCATTAATAAGGTCAATGCAATGGCCTGCTACTGCTAATCCCTGAACTATATGTTTAACTGATCTCTATCCCTGTCTATGGAGGACAGAAGAAAATGTATATATGCTGGTTAGCATTGTAAATGTGTGGCCACATTTGTGGTAGAAAATAATAATAATAATAATAATAATAATAAAAAACTGCTTTATCTGGGTGATTCTTTTCAGCAAAACTTTTCAGTTTTTTCCATACTGCACACATTTTCTTGATGAGGAAGGGACATCCTCTACTGCCTCCTCCTCCCACTGAGGATTTGTTGTACTGCCTAGCTAGTTCAACAACACGTGTACCATTTTCATGTTTATGAATGATCTCTCTATTTTTCTTCTATGATCATTCTCACATGTGTTTTCTTGGCTTGAATCATACAACTGGTTTTCTTGGGACCCATGGCGAGTTATATAATAACAAATTTTATGTTCAAATAGCCAAAAATCCGGAAAAAAAAGGTAAATCTTTGCAAAGAATTCAGGCACGATAGTCGTCACTAGGTGGGAGGCACTGGTAAACTGAGGCGCAATCACCGTGCCACTACGCGCTAGGTTGGCCCATACGCGTATCAACAAACTTGTTTCCCAGGGCAAAGTTCGTAACCCAATTTGAATTTTCCGAAGAAATTGGGCTTGTAACCCAAAAAGTTCTTAAATAGGGACATTCGTAAGTCGAGGTGTCACTGTAGCTACCATTTTGTAGCTACTAGAGTGCAACACACACGTGCCCGTACACTTACCACCCCAGATATCATGTGGTATGCACATGGTTAACATACACACCAAGGGTGCATTGCCATTTTTCAGCAAGCACTAAATTTTGAAATTAATTTAATCACCGCTGCAGAGGTTGATGAAACACCAGTGGAGGCTGCAGAGTTGTAGCTGGCATGACTATCTTAGCTAGTGTTTTGTTAGCATCCAGCAGGTGTATTTGAAAATTTACAGTGAGACTCTCATGTGAATATTGTGAAGCCAAAAATATGAAAAGCTACAGTAAAAAAAAAAACACTAATGAATTATAAACAATGTTCGGCACGCACCCAAGTCACTTGCAGGCTTTTCACACAAAAGGCTGTAGCCAGGGCACTCACGGTGAGTGTGTAACAGAGCACGGAGCAGTGTGTTAGTGTGTGAGTTCTTATTTTCCAACACTCCTCAAAATAACTAATAAAAAAACATGAATGTACAGCACCATTATGTGCAGTTGGAGGTGAGGTGACTGGATTGGTAGTGTAGTTTGAATTATTGCATCATTCTAAATCACTTATAAAGTGCAACCACTTGCTGAGTACACAATACTGAAGCTGCCCTATTTTCATTTGCAGAATTTGTGCAAATATTTACAATTAAATGTTATTTTTCAGAATGCGTTGCTCGACCTATTAGGAGGGATGGAGCCAGGGGATAATGAGACAGTCCCGGCCACTAGCACAGCAGGTGTTCTCAGTGTTCCCTCAACAATGCCTGCAGTTAATGCTGACATATTGGACTTGTTAGGTAAGGACTACAGTTACTCTGCATCTTATGCTTTCTTACCCTTAGCAACTCCTCTTTGAGAAGGTGGCCTCTGAAAGATTGTTGTCTGTCCACCATTCTAACCTCCCGTGTATTGTAATTTATGTATGTGATTCGCTTGCATGCCTATCATCAGTCATCCTCTCCACATGTTCCAACCACTGCAGTCTTTCACTTGACCATATACTTCAGGTTTAGTTACCTCTCCTATAACATATCTTACATATATGAATATTTATACCAGAGCCTACTTATTATTTATAGACTCACATTGACAATTACCCAAAACTAAAAAAAGTTATTGATGTTCACTTTCGTCTAAAAAAATCATTTTAAATCATTAGAAGACCTTGGGAATGAACATAAAAAGTAGACATTGTTTCATAGAATGATACTAGAATGGATGCCATACATTCAATGCCTAGAGACTTATGAACTATCAAATTACAGTGTCTGGCAATTCAGTGTTTGTCAAACAAACGGACAGGTGTATATTATCCATTTCCCACTTAGTTATAAACATAGTAAGGGCAATAATGCTGCTGTTGTCGATGTTTCATTCATTTACCTCTCATATTCGGGTTATAGTTTGCTTAGTCATGTACTATACTGGAAAATGATGAATACACTCCCTTAGTTGGCTGCCGAGAGGACACTGTAGGCCAGTAGTTGCTGGATTGACTGTCTATAGTATGTGGTATTGTTTTTATTGGTTCATTCACAGTGCGTGGACTCTCATCCACACCTTGAGTTACCTATATACTAGGTAACCTCGAGGTTTGTCCCGAATAATATAGCAAGAGTATTTTACATTTTTCACTAATGCTGTATTTTTTTAAATAAAATTCATGTATCCTATAATGGTTAATGTAGTAAAAACATAACTGTACTTTGTCAATGTCATGCAATGGTAAATAAATGTCAAGTTATGGAATGTGGAGCCGGAGAAAATAAACCACACACAACTTTTATATTACCGTATGTGGAAAGGAATTAAAGAACTCTAATAAAGAGTGAGCCCTAAGGGTGGTTCTGGATAGTAAACTGTCACCAGAGGAACATGCAAAGAACATTGTGAAAGGAGTGAATGTGTCGCTTTCCAACTTCTGACTTTGCTCTTAATTACGTGGATGGTGAAATGCTAAAACTGTTCATGACGTTTGTGAAACCAAAATTAGAATATGCAGCAGTTGTATGGTGCCCATATCTCAAGAAGCACATCAATACACTAGGTAACGTGCAAAGGCCTGCTACAAAATGGCTTCCGGAACTGAAAAACAATAGTTATGAAGAGAGGCTAGAGGTATTAAAGGGGCGAGAACTGGTTTTGTCAACCTTCCTCAAACTCTCAACTATTTTATGCATAATCTACATGATAAATGCTCCAACTTTTTCTAATGGATCAACATCGTAATGTGGAAACAACAAAAATAATAATAAAAAAAACAAATTTGCAGTTTTCAAAAAGCTTCAATAATGTTAATGTTACTAATGATGTTTATTTTCATTGTGCTATCAGAATGCAGTTTAATCTATAACATTTATTACAATGGATCTGTAAATTATAGTTTGGTGTAAAATCATTTTACTGCACCCTTACAATTTTATGCACCAAATTAAAGACCAAATAATTTCTAACTTCAAAAGTTTTGACTTCATGCAAATGTGTTTGAATAATTGTTGTAGAACAAAGAACTAATATGTAAAAATTGATTAGTAAATAAAAATTTTGAAGATTTTATTTGAAGAGCATGAAAATGTTTTCATGCAAATAACTTTACTTGAAGTTCACGACAATAATTACAGTCGTTCTAGTGCTTTGGATTTTCCTGTAAGTGTCGGACAAAATTGCTGGGCATTCATTCTTGAATTTGTGAAAGTTGTAGGTCAATGTGTTGAAATGAAGTCAAGAAAAAATAACCCCACAAAAAAACAAAATATAGGGATAATTATAATGGGTTTGGGTATATATATGTATGCCTTAGATAAGTGATAACTGAATGGTCCAACAAATGCCTACTACTGAAGTTCAGCCCGAGTAAATGTAAGGTAATGAAACTAGGCGGTGGAAACCAGGAGGCCAGACACAGGATACCGAATGGGAGATGAAGTCCTTCATGAAGCTGGAAAACGTTCAGGTGTATGCCACTAGGCTAGTCCTACTCCTACCTATCCGGCCTGTTGTCGTCGTGGAGGGGGCTTAGTGGGTGGCAGCCAGAGTGTGATGCTCCGTGGGTCAGTCCTCTGTCCTTTTGTTTCTTCCAATATTGTTGGAACGTCTGTTGTCTGCTGGTGAGGCTTACTTCTAGTCTTTTCTCGGGCTCGTTGGTCCTCTTCCGTCCTACTTCTCGTTTTTCGATATTCTCATTCTTTTCTCATTGCATCTTCTTACATCTGTCACGACATTGTTCAAGTTCGTTTAGTACACCTTGTAGGCACCCTCCCCAAGGGTTGGGTGTTGCAGTTCGGTCCTCAGGCACATGCACTGTGGGTGTTTGTTTTGGTTTCTGTGCGGTGTAAGCATGTGTTGGTTTTCCGCGTACTTTTTTGCGGGTTCTTCGCAGCCCTTGCTCGACTTCTTTCCGGTCATAGCCCTCTGGATACTTGGGACGTTCTGGATTTTTATATGTGGGGAGGACACTTAGTTCTTTCTCTGCTTTATGGGTGTGGAGTGGCTCCGCCTCCACCTTTATTCTACACCTCATCTTCTTCGGTTCACACATCTCTGGACATGATCCTCTAGTGTTGTTCCTGGAATGTTATACAGCTTAGCTGTGTCATGACACGATAGTGTCTACGCTTTACAGGTGAGAGTATTCGGTCTGGTGACACTGTCAGCCAGGCGCTGGTTCTTGGTTTTTGGATGAGTGTTGTCTGTTGCTAGTTGATTGGCCAGTTTGCATTGCATCTTAACATGGCCTTCCTATGTGTTTCTCTCCATGTGCCTCTGCCCCAGGTTAAGGCCTGATTGCGGGGAAGGGTTCCATGGAACATCAGTTGGACACTCGTTCGTTGCTTCAGTCATGGCTCTCTGGACACTCATTCCTAGACTCAGCCCTTGCTTCTGGTCATGCCTTCCTTGGCCATTGTTCAGTGCCTGGCTGCACTCTGTTTACATTGGAGTGTCTGTATTTTTTACTTGATCGTGTACATTCCGTTTTCATTGCATTCCCTACCTCTATACTACACATTGGAGTGTCTCTCTTAGAATGTGCTTATTGGCTATACTAGTGTTGGTGCTAGGTTGGACTGTGTACATGTTCAGTTCTCTGCGCTTGGACAGCCTCGCTATTCAGTTGTGGACCATGGGTTCTTTCATCTTCTTGTATGTTCCCCCACCAGCTTCTGTGTTGCGATGTCTGCTGGTGGCTGTAGGTTCCATTCACCCACTCCTGCCTCTCCTGCTTCTTTTTGTTAAGACAGGGTGAGCTTGGCTTACGGCCCTGCCTACGGTCTTTGCCTTGTGTTCCTTTGCCAGACAGTACCTTTTGCCTTAGTGTACTCACTTAGTTTTACTCACCTAGTTGTGCTTCTGGGGATTGAGCTCTGGCTCTTTAGTCCCGCCTCTCAACTGTCCAACAATTGGTGTACAGATTCCTGAGCCTACTGGGCTCTTATCATATCTACACTTGAAACGGTGTATGGAGTCTGCCTCCACCACTTCACTGCCTAATGCATTCCGTCTGTTAACTACTCTAACACCGAAACGGTTCCTTCTAACGTCCCTGTGGCTCATTTGGGTACTCAGTTTCCACCTGGGTCCCCTTGTTCGCGTACCACCTGTGTTACAGTTTATCTTTATCTACCCTGTCCATTCTTCTGAGAATTTTGTAGGTTGTGATCATGTTTCCCTTTACTCTTCTGTCTTCCAGTGTCGTGAGGTGCATTTCCCGCAGCCTTTTCTCGTAACACATGCCGCTTAGTTCTGGGACTAGCCTAGTGGCATACCTCTGAACTTTTTTAAGCTTCACCTTGTGCTGACAAGGTATGGGCTCTATGCTGGGGTCGCATACTCCAGGATTGGTCTTGCATGTGTGTTATACAAGGTTCTGAATGATTCCTTAAACAGGATTCCTGAAGGCAGTTCTGATGTTAGCCAGCCTGATGTTATTCTTTTGATGTGGGCTTCAGGAGACAGGTTTGGTGTGATATCTACTCCCAGATCTTTCTTTCTGTCCATTTCATGAAGGACTTCCTCCCCCATTTGGTATCCTGTGGCTGGCCTCCTGTTTCCACTGCCTAGTTTCATTACCTTACATTTACTTGGGTTGAACCTTAGTAGCCATTTGTTGGACCATTCATTCAATCTGTCTAGGTCATCTTGTACCCTCATACTATCTTCCTCCATCTTAATCCTCCTCATAATTTTTGCATCATCAGCAAACAATGAGAGGAATGATTCTATACCATCTGGAAGATCATTTACATATATAAGAAACAGTATGGGTCCAAGGACTGAACCCTGCGGAACTCCACTGGTGACGTCTCTCCAATCTGAGAACTCGCCCCTCACAGTGACTCGCTGTCTTCTGTTACTTAGGTACTCCCTTATCCAATGGAGTACCTTCCCTTTCACTCCTGCCTGCATCTTTAGCTTTCGCACTAGTCCCTGGTGTGGAACTGTGTCAAAGGCTTTCTGGCAATCCAAAAATATGCAGTCTGCCCACCTCTCTCTTTCTTGTCTGATCGTAGAATCAATTAATCCTGCGAGGCATGACTTGCCATCCCTGAAACCATGTTGGTGTTGTGTCACAAAGTTCCTTTGCTCCAGATGTTCCACTAGCTTTTTTTTGCATAATTTTCTCCAATAACTTGCATGGTATGCAAGTTAGGGACACTGGCCTGTAGTTCAGTGCCTCCTGTCTATCCCCCTTCTTGTAAATCGAGACTACGTTCACCGTCTTCCAAATTTTTGGCAGTTCACCTGTTACCAGTGATTTGTTCTACACCATGAAGAGTGGCAGGCACAGTGCTTCTGCTCCTTTCTTTAGTATCCATTGCGATATTCCATCCGGGCCTATAGCCTTTGTCACATCCAACTCTAGCAAAAGCTTCCTTACATCCCCACTGGTAATCTCAAATTCCTCTAGTGGTGTCTGGTTAACTATTCCTTCTCTTATCTCTGGAACTTCTCCTTGCTCCAATATGAAGACTTCCTGGAATTTCCTATTGAGTTCCTCACACAATTCTTTGTTGTTTGTAGTGAATCTGTCTGCCCCTATTCCTCAGTTTCATTATCTGTTCCTTCACTGTTGTCTTTCTCCTGATGTAGCTGTGTAGCAATTTGTGTTGAGTCTTAGCCTTGCTTGCTATTTCGTTTTTCTGGCACTCTGGTATCCTTCTCTGCTCTCAGGTGTCCTGTTATTTCTATAGTTTCTCCATGCTCTTTTACTTGCTTGCTTAGCTAGCTTACATCTCTGATTAAACCATGGGTTTCTCACCTGCAATTCATTTTTTACCTTTTGGGCCAGGATAAACTTTTCTGCTGCCTCCTTACATTTCTGTGTGATGTATTCCATTATGTCTTGGGCCGTCTTTCCCCTTAGCTCTGTTTCCCATATTATATTCGTTAGGAAATTTCTCATCTCCTCATAATTTCCCTTACGGAATGCTAGCCTTTTGCTTTCAGGTCCCTTTCTCGAGTACTTTAAACCTTCTTCGACCAGATACTCAAATGTCAGTACACTGTGATCGCTGATTCCTACTGGGTCCTCGAAGTCAATTTTCCTTATGTCGGAGTCATTCAGAGTGTGGTACACGTCCTGGGTAGTTCTCCTTATCTGGTACTCTGCTTCGCATGCATCCTTCTGCCCTGCAGATGCTGTTTGCACTGCTCCTGTGGGTTGAGGTGTAGCTGTTTTTCACTACGCGTTTCACGTGTCGGCTTGTGGTGCTTGCTTCCTCATTGGCCTCTGCCTGGGTTCTGGTTCTTTGGTTTTCATCGCCGAATTTGTCCTTGCTGTTTGCAGAGTCTATGGTTCGGCTCTTTCAGCAAGTGGCGGCGGCTTCTTGTCATCTGGTTTTTTGCTTTGTTGGTCCTTTCGGAGTCCCGGGGGAGGGGGGGGGGTTCCTTCCGGACGGGGTATATCTGCTCGCCCAGGTTGGTTCTTTCCCGGCTTGCCGAGTTTGGGTTATCTTGAGATGATTTCGGGGCTTTAGTGTCCCCGTGGCCCGGTCCTCGACCAGGCCTCCATCCCCAGGAAGCAGCCCGTGACAGCTGACTAACACCCAGGTACCTATTTTACTGCTAGGTAACAGGGGCATAGGGTGAAAGAAACTCTGCCCATTGTTTCTCGCCGGCACCCGGGATCGAACCCGGGACCACAGGATCTCAAGTCCAGCGTGCTGTCTGCTCGGCCGACCGGCTCCCTAGTACCGGGTTCCTAGTTCCCTGGCGGATGTTCCTTCTGGTTCCTTGCCAGCCTTGGTTTCAGTCGCTGCTTGCTCGGTGTCCGATCCCATGGGTTTTTTCCCCGGCTCAGCCTCTTCTCATGATTGGTCCGGTCCGTATCGGAGCTGGTTCGGTCTTCTCGAGTCTTCCTGTCTGGTGTTTGTGACTCGAGTCTATCACCATCTTTGGTGTTCAGGTGGCTTCTCTGATGGTGTCCCTCCTGCAAGCTTCGTCTCGGCGGCAGTATGGGATTTCGCTGGTGGTCTTTCCTTTTCTTTGTCTTTTCGTAGGTAAGGAAAACGGTAGGAAATCGCAGGTATCCTGCGGTTTCTCCTCGTGCCCTTGCTGTTCATAAGTTTGCTGCTCCTGCTGCCATCTTTGGTAACATGTCCTGGGCTGACAGTCGTACATGGGGTTTTTGGCAGTCAGACAGGGCCCCTGGCTGCACCCTACCTCGTTGCCATTCCTGGGCCCAGTCGGGCCTGTGTCACTTGGGTCAGCGGCTGCAGCCTATCTTGACTTAAGAGTTGAGGTGTGGAGCAGCGACCGCCTCCCGGATACGTCCCCTTCTTTATTTTATCTTTGGTGAAGTAGCTCCCCAGAAAACCAGCGTTGAATGTAATGAAACGCCATTTTCTTGGCGAGTCCCAGAGACTTCCTGGCAACCTTCCCTCCCTCTGTTCGCTGCGCTTTTTTCGCGTATTTTGATATCCAGCCTCGGAATTGAAAGTGTGTATCGCCGGCGTGGGGGTCTGGGGCTCCCCCTTCTCCCTCCCGGGACAGGGGGAGCTGCGCAGACATGCAGCGTGGCGCGTGTGACGTCATGCTTGTTTGCTCATTTTCAATTGGGGAATTCTGTCCACTCTTTTGTCTATTTTTGTTGTTTTTAACCAGAATAGGGGTTTGTTTTGTGGCGCTTACCTTTCTGGGCGCTTGTCCCGGTCGATGGCAGATATGGAATGCTCCAAAATCACATGTGCATTTTATGGGCCATTGCTACCCGTGCCTCTCTGAGGGGACCAGGTTCTGGCTCGTGGTCCCCAGTAGGCCTAGAACTCCACCCACATCGACTGATACCTGGTTGATGGGGTTCTGGGAGTTGTTCTACTCCCCAAGCCCGGCCCGAGACCAGGCTTAACTTGTGAGAGTTTGGTCCACCAGGCTGTTGCTTGGAACGGCCCTCAGGCCCACATACCCATCACAGCCCGGTTGGTCCAGCACTCCTTGGAGAAAACAGTCTAGTTTTCTCTTGAAGATGCCGCCGGCTGTTCCAGCAATATTTCAGATAGTCGCTGGTAGGACGTTGAGCAACCGTGGACCTCTGATGTTTATACAGTGTTCTCTGATTGTGCCTATGGCACTTCTGCTCCTTACTGATTCTATTCTGCATTTTCTTCCATATCGTTCACTCCAGTACGTTGTTATTTTACTGTGTAGATTTGGGACCTGGCCCTCCAGTATTTTCCATGTGTATATTATTTGGTATCTCTCTCGTCTCCTTTCTAGAGAGTACATTTGGAGATCTTTGAGACGATCCCAATAATTGTCTACCTACCTGTGCTACCCGCCTAACATCCCGGAACCGATAAGCCTTAGGCCCTTGAAGCATTTGTTTTAATTTCCCTAAACCAGCACATGCAGTTAGTTATGAGCAGTTTTACCCCTAGGAACAACTGAACAACTTTCTCTGAAAATGGGTTTTCATTTAACTGAATAACTGATATTCTTTCTTGATTCTTCAGTATTATTTTTAAGCCCATGTCAAATAGTATTTATAACTTACAAGTTTTGAACTGAGGAATCAGTTTGAAAATTTTAATGCTGTGAAAGCATTTGATGGAGGATTAATTGAAATGTCCTGTCAATTCTATATATTATTGCTATCCCTTGCAAAGTCCTAAAATTGATATTGTGAATTTATGATGTCTTGACATGAAGCATAAAGAGCATCATTGACTATGTATTTGATGTAGGCATTGAGAGATTTACATACAAATAGTTATAAAAGGTTTACAAGGTAGAGAGCATAGTATCCAACATTAAACATGTTGGTTATATGAAAATGTATCATTGCAGGAGGGTTGGACTCTGGCCCAGCAGCACCGGTGCCGGCCTCCAACATGAACGACACAACTACTCCTGCCCAACTACCCAACTCTAGCAATGCTGCCTACCTGCTAGATGGTCTGCTCAACAACTCGACCCCTGTAATCACCTCCCTAAACTCTCCGGTCACAAACTCTGTAGTCACCATTCCTACTAGCAACCTAATTATCCCACCACTCCAAAAGTCAAGTGAGTTCAAACTTTTGAGTTGTATCTTTTGGACTTGAATATTATAGAACTGAAACATTAAAATTAAGAGATATTTACACCTCAAATACTACAGTATTTTGAAGCACATTCTTGATGGTAATTGTGGCAACACTGTAGACTACTGCATCTGTGTAGGTATATGTTCCCCCAACAGCTAGTGTAGATTTTGACTGCATTTGTTTTGTTATGGATTTAATGACAAAAATAAGGTGTTCCAATGCTAAGAATTCTGTTGACCTATAAAATTAAAATATATATATGTATGATATTGCAAAATTAAGTCTGATTAGCAATATGCTGTAAAATATTTAAATAAATTAGTTTGGCATAAATTTGTTGATAGTTCAGAGGAAAAACAGAAATTTTCTTTTGAAACAGTTTGTTTAAAATTTTGAAAAATTTTATTTTTGAAAATCCTCATAACTGTGACACTAGCCTTGACAGGTAATGCAACATATTCAACTCATTGAGGAAAAATATTGGAAGGAAGGAAGTACATCATGAGTGGGTATGGTTGGTATTCATTACTAGAGTATGTAGCACCAGCATGGAAACCACACCTCGTGAAGAACAACAGGAAACTTGAGACAGTTCAGAAGTTTGCAACTAGATTATCAGAATTAAAAGGCCTTTTTTGGCTGTGAGAACAGGTTAAGGGAACTCAATCTCACAAAAGCTGCTGAAGGGAATAGACATTGGCAGCCTATGTAAATTGAAAGGGGATAGAAGGGGACTTCAGTGAAACTTGAACAAACGGTCAAGCCCATAGAGATGTAAGGGGTTTCTTATACCCTATATGTATATGGATGGATGGCAAGGAGAATACATTGAAGGTAGTAGTAGTTGAAATTGCTTTCATCCACAACTTTAAAGAACGTGTATGATTGTAACTTGAGCATCAAATTATGTAATTAGTGAACTAGGTGTAAATGGCTAGGAGGTGGAGCATAAAGAGTTAGATCTCACTTCCTTGTTGTCACTGATAGACAAGAATTGATTTACCTTGTGTGAAATATCCATTGGGTTATAGCTTTCTCCTCAAATTCCATATCTAATACTGTAGTTGGCAGCATTTCAGAATGTCAGTTGTTTTGGACTCTGATGGCCACTTTTGTTGCCATTGTTATTTGACCTGTTGGGTTCTAGGGTTCTTTTACCCTAGGCTGTATCTTGAGGTTATCTTGAGATGATTTCGGGGCTTAGTGTCCCTGTGGCCTGGTCCTCGACCAGGCCTCCTTCCCCAGGAAGCAGCCTGTGACAGCTGACTAACTTCCAGGTACCTATTTACTGCTAGGTAAGAGGGACATCAGGGTGAAAGAAACTCTGCCCACTGTTTCTCGCCGGCGCCCGGGATCAAACTTGAGATCACAGGATCTCGCGTCCAGTGTTGTGTCCGCTCAGCCGCCGGCTCCCGATCTTGGCACCATTATGTGATCCACTGTGCACCCGATCTATGCATGTATGCACCATAGTTTTGGCTTACATGCATCAAACTTTCTAGTTTTGGCAAAGCTGCTCACTCATACAGCAGACTATCAGGCTAGAGCTGTATCACTCAACCAAGCTTTATGATATAAGCTCTTGCAGCCTATGTTCACAATGGTTGTGTGGATGACAGTCCTTTCTGTGTTTTATGAGTGTGTTTTCAAATACATTATTTTGAACACTTTTGCCATTTGCCACCAGCTTTTTCTATTTCTGCCTCGGCTAACTCCTATTTGTTTAACTTTGTGATCTGTATCTGTTTGGGCTCATCCTCCTCCTCAGCATCATGGGCTATGCTCTCCAGGGATTTGAAGAAGAGTAAGGGGGGGGGGCCTGGCATCTCTACCTTGATTTGCCTTTATCTTTGTAAAAGGCCTAGGGGGGGGGGGGGTTGATGGTTCCTTTGTTTGTGCTGTTACCTCTGCTACTACTCTGGGGTGTGATGTGTGTATGTAAGATTCCCTCCTGAGCCTTCTTTTGTGGCAGGAGAGGTTCCTTGTCTTTGACCTTTTTCGAAGTTTGATCCCTGGTCAGGAGGGATTGCTATTCTCGTACACTCATCTTCACTTGTCCTCCACATGAGCGGGATGTCTCCTGGACCTCCCCGTGGAGCAGATACAGATCTTGTTTTGGTGCCCAGTTATGCCGTTTGCATAAAAAAGAAATTGCCTTTGCGTATGGCTTGTCGTGACTTGATTTGGTTAGATTTTCTGCACCATTACTCCGTGTATGTTCAGGTTCTGTCTTTATTTTGTTCCTCACGAACAACTAAAGAACAACCCGCTGAGCTGAACATGGCAGAAAGTGCGATGATGGAAGCCTAAAATAGGCATCCTAGAACCCTTGAACACACACACATGGGAACAATCGAGGAACTAAGCTCAAACATTGATGGAGGATAAGGAATAACCTCTGCCCAAGTTTAAAAACCCCTGCAGATACCAGGATGGGTTAAAAAGCATCCAGATAACCACCTCGAGTTTCTCCCTAGCCCCGAAAATCCTAAACTGGTACCCTATGGCTATCTACCTACTTGATGAAGATCCCAAGGATTAATGTTCCCATAGCCTGGTCTCTGGCCAGGCCTCTTGGTAGCTGGTCTAATCCACCAGGCTGTTTGATGCAGCTGCTTGCAGCCAGATGTATGTGTCACATCCTGGCTTAGGAACCTGTTCACCATAAAGACATTAGACTGGAAATCAGAAGGAACCAACATCAAACCTGAAACTGGTGCAAAATACAGTTGATCGAAGTAAGTCCTGTTTAATTTTTGGTTTGCAAAGAAAAGGAGATTTTTCATTGCAAACCAAACCACAGAAGAAGCAAAAGTAGTAGATAAAATTGTTGAGCTAGTGAAAGGTTTTAATACCAAAGAGAATGTATGCAACTACAGGAGAATTGGCAGGCACGGAAAAAGGATAGCTTGACCCTTGAGGATCACCCTAAATGGTGCTAAACCGATAGAAGAAGCACTAAGGAATGTTAGGAAACTACAAAGTGATGAAGAAGGAAAATTATGGTATTAAAACGAGATCTTTCAAAGGACGACAGAGAAGCGGAAACTGAACCTCCTAGAGGCTTAACATCGAGGTGAGGGCAGGAACGAAGAAAAATAATTTTTTCTACAATGTTATAGGGGTAGGCAAGCCTGTGAAATGGTACAAAAAGGCAAACCAACAAAATTGTTAGAGAAAGGGAGAGTTAAGAACAAAGGGAGAAGGAACATGTTCCTCAAAATTGAATACACTAACATTGATGGAGTGAAAAATAAATATACTAGAGTTAAGTGATGTAATACAGCTGTAGACTCTAGACATTGTTGCACTCAGAGACGATATTTGATATTTTAAATGGGGTAGTATTCACAAGGGGCTACTCAGCTTGGAGATGGGAAAGGTCCAGGCTCTCTATGCTCTGCAATGCATTGAAATACATATTAAAGGACAAAAGGAAAGAATGAAACACAATGTTCAGTATCTTCCCTGACACCACTGACACCACCTGCCTTCCCTGACACCACTGACACCGCCTACCTTCCCTGACACCACTGACACCACCTACCTTCCCTGACACCACTGACACCACCTACCTTCCCTGACACCACTGACACCACCTGCCTTCCCTGACACCACTGACACCACCTGCCTTCCCTGACACCACTGACTCCACCAACCTTCCCTGACACCACTGACACCACCTACCTTCCCTGACACCACTGACACCACCTGCCTTCCCTGACACCACTGACACCACCTACCTTCCCTGACACCACTGACACCACCTGCCTTCCCTGACACCACTGACACCACCTACCTTCCCTGACACCACTGACACCACCTACCTTCCCTGACACCACTGACACCACCTGCCTTCCCTGACACCACTGACACCACCTGCCTTCCCTGACACCACTGACACCACCTACCTTCCCTGACACCACTGACACCACCTACCTTCCCTGACACCACTGACACCACCTGCCTTGCCTGACACCACTGACACCACCTGCCTTCCCTGACACCATTTTGTCATCATTGAACCCCTTCACCCCGGATACAATGATGAAGTCAAGTAAAGCACTATACAACTGTTTACACTTTGGTGGATCTTGGATGATATCAGTGAAATTGAGTCAAATCCAACAGCTTATACAGTATGTACAGTATTCACATACCACAACAAAGTAACAATCAAGTAAGGTAGCACAAGGCACAAGTCACAGCAACTAGATGTCACTAAGCAAAGATAACAACATAGGTACACTAGACAGCATGGGACTGGCAACTAGGTTGTGGACAAGGTGGGTGGTGACTTTACATCAGAGTGGGGGGGTGGTAATGTATCTGTATGAACGTCAGTAAACACAATTCACTTCATATGAGAGAACACTAGCCCTAATTGTAACCACAGACTTGCAAGAACATGCCAGGCGATTGTATTGTATGTTCTTGCAAGTCTGTGGTTACAATTAAGGCTCATGTTCTCACATATAAAGTGAATTGTGTCAATGAAAATGAACTTCTGGTCTCTGGCTACCTAGTGCAATTGGGTTATTCGTGGGGAAATAGCTTCCTCTTCCAATGACTTTTAACACTTTCGCCCCGGGCATGACACAGCATTGCATCATCCACTAAAATAATTGCCAAAAATCGGGTTTTTATCCAATTTTTGGGGGACTGTTTGGTAACTGTCAACAAGCCAAATGCAATCTGTGACTACAATACAAACATGAAAGGTGTTGATCACTTTGACCAAATGATCAAATATTATCACTTCATAAGGAAAACTCACAAATGGACGAAGAAAATGACCATCTATTTTGTGCAAATGGCTATCTACAATGCTTATGTGATGTACAACTACTACACAAAAAATACTAAACTATAATACTACATATACTAAAATACTAAATACTAAACATTTGTGGGCAGTAATTGGGAGTGTAGCTGGAAGGCGTCTGGGCGCTCACTCGCAGCTAACGCGTGGCCCGTCTTCAACTTGTTGGCGGGTGGAGCGTGACCAGGTTTTTTATTTTATATGCTAATGATCCTCTAGAGAATTCTATTGCGAACCCATTGATACCAAAATGAAAGACCTAGGACGAAAATTGAGGTGACCAGAGTGAAAAGAGTGAACACATTTTATCACTTTTGCGCGCTCCTGGGTAACTCGTTCGCACTTTCTCTGTTTGCTGCGGGTAATTAGCCAGGCTTTTGGAGTTTATATGCATTTAGTGCTGTAGAGAATTCTATTGCGAACACAATGATACCAAATTTAATCTCGTAGGACGAGAATTAAGGTGACAAAGTTGAAGAGAGTATACACTTTTCAGAATTAACACGCGCTCCCGTGAAACGCTGGGACCCAAATCGCATAGTTGAGGGGTGGCACGCGGGGGCACGCCAAAGTGTTAATTGTCTGGTGGTCAGATGGTCAGAGTCCTATACTTGTCAAGGGATTCACTGCCCCAAAAAGTTCCAAGTGTGTTTGCACAAAATGAAATCTTTATGGAACCAGACGCAACAAGAATTCCAGAGAACAACATAGAGCACATAGACGTGTCCAGAGACGAAGTGGAAAAAATGCTCAAGGAGCTAAGTAAGAACAAAGCAGTTGGTCCAGATGGAGTTTCACCATGGGTTCTGAGAGAATGTGCACCTGAGCTCGGCATTCTACTTCAACTGATCTTTCAGGCATCCCTGTGTACAGGAATCGTAGCAGACGTGTGGAAAAAGGCTAACATAGTTCCAATCTACAAAAGTGGCAGCAGGGAAGACCCCTTCAATTATAGACCTGTATCATTGACAAGTGTAATAGTGAAAATATTGGAAAAAATAATAAAAACTAAATGGGTAGAACACCTGGAGAGAAATGATATAATATCAAACAGACAGTATGGTTTTCGATCTGGAAGATCCTGTGTATCGAATTTACTCAGTTTCTATGATTGAGCCACAGAGATTTTACAGGAAAGAGATGGTTGGGTTGACTGCATCTATCTGGACCTAAAAAAGGCTTTCGACAGAGTTCCACATAAGAGGTTGTTCTGGAAAATAATGGAGGGGTGACAGGTAAGCTTCTATCATGGATGAAAGATTTTCTGACTGATAGAAAAATAAGGGCTGTGATCAGAGGCAATGTATTGGACTGGAGAAATGTCACAAGTGGAGTACCACAGGGTTCAGTTCTTGCACCAGTGATGTTTATTGTGTACATAAATGATCTACCAGTTGGTATACAGAATTATATGAACATGTTTGCTGATGATGCTAAGATAATAGTAAGGATAAGAAACTTAGATGATTGTTATGCCCTTCAAGATGACCTGAACAAAATAAGTATATGGAGCACCACTTGGCAAATGGAATTTATTGTGAATAATGCCATGTTATGGTATGTGGAATAGGAGAACATAGACCCCACACAACCTATAAATTATGTGAGAAATCTTTAAAGAATTCTGATAAAGGAGGAGATCTAGGGGTGGTTTTAGATAGAAAACTGTCACCTGAGGGCCACATTAAGAACGTTGTGTGAGGAGCCTATGCCACACTTTCTAACTTCAGAATTGCTTTTAAATACATGGATGGTAAAATATTAAAGAAATTGTTCACGACTTCTGTTAGGCCAAAGCTAGAATATGCAGCTGTTGTGTGGTGCCCATATCTTAAGGAGCACATCAACAAACTGGAAAAGGTGCAATGACATGCTACTAAGTGACTCCCAGAACTGAAGGGCAAGAGCTACGAGGAGAGGTTAAAGGCATTAAATATGCCAAAACTAGAAGACAAGAAAAAGAGGTGATGTGATCACTACTGTTATAAATGATATGAGTGGGGCTTCTATGGGGTACTGGTAGTATTAAGGGGTATAGGTAGTTAGAAGACAGGAGTATCAAATATGGGAGAGCTAAAAGGCCCGGCCCCCAAAATAAACTATCCACAGTAGTAATAACTTGCTACAAGACCAAATATGTTCGTCTAAGGGTTGATCACTGCGCTCCCACCTTGGAAGAAGAGATACTCTGTAATTCATGTACTTATTTATTAACCCGTTAACAACCCCCCATATACACTCACCAATAACAATAATAATAATAACTTTACCACACTATCTTACGTTAAAAGCCTTGGTCCACGTAGGCAAGATGCAAGGTTTACACTAATAACAAGCTAGGGTAAAGTACTACTGGATAAGCACTGAAGCTGGATGCAGCTTAGGGTAGTGAAACCACGTGGGACCCTAATACAAACCACAACACTTAGGGGTACCCAAACACTGGCAAAATACTATCCCCAGGTCTCCCCAATCGTTACTACCAGAGTAGGCACACTTACACCATATAATACTTAACTTAAGGGTACAGGAACTTCAGGTAAGGGAAATAAGTAAGAGGAGAAGGAAGGAGAGTAGGGATACAGCCACAGAGTAGGTCTTAACCTCACGCCACCAGCCAAGAGAAGACCGAGCTAGCCACCAGCTGCCTCCCTCATCTCTTGGTGCCGGGAGGAGCCTAATTGATCGTGCAGCTAAGCACATTAAAGATCTTCCCCTATGCAACGTATTGTTACTTTATGAATGATTAGAAAGTATTAGTAAGCAAAGTTGGTGCCTATGTTATTATCTAATAATCAACCCCCAGCTCAGTCTTTAAATGCTCTTTGAGAAACAATAATAGTCTTACGTCTGGCAGGGAAGATACAAACAATTGACATTCTAGATGCCCAACTGTGCTACCAGGAAGTTTAATAGCTCAATTTTGACCTCTGGTTTCCACTGGAGAACCCAGGGTCGTAACAACTACATACAAAATAATAACAGGAATCTATAAAATCAATAGGGAAGATATCCTGAGACCTGGAACTTCAAGAACAAGAGGTCATAGATTTAAACTAACGAAACAAAGCTGCCGGAGGAATATAAGAAATTTCACTTTTGCAAACAGTGATAGACGGTTGGAACAAGTTAGGGGAGAAGGTGGTGGAGGCCAAAACAGTCAGTCGTTTCAAAGTGTTATATGACAGAGTGCTGGGAAGACGGGATACCACAAGCGTAGCTCTCATCCTGTAACTATTCTTAGGTAATTACACTTGGGTAACATTTAGGTAATTACACACTCACTCTCTCTGTCTCTCTCACTGTACATGCACAATTAACAAGAATAGACAACCTCCGCACAGGTTGGTTGCTCTGAGACTAAGACACGAACCCACACACTTGCGCACCTCGCGACACTGGAAGACAAGAGTAAGGGGGAGACATGATTACTACCTACAAAATTCTCAGAGGCTGTTTAACATGAGTGGTATGCGAACAAAGGGACACAAGTGGAAAATGAGTACCCAAATGAGCCACAGGGACGTTAGAAAGATCTTTTTCAGTGTCAGAGTAGTTAACAGGTGGAATGCATTAGGCAGTGATGTGGTGGAGGCAGACTTCATACTCGGTTTCAAATGTAGATATGATACCTGGTTGATACCTGGTTGATGGGGTTCTGGGAGTTGTTCTACTCCCCAAGCCCGGCCCGAGGCCAGGCTTGACTATAGAGCCCAGTAGGCTCAGGATTCTGTACACCAGTTGATTGATGGTTGAGAAGCGGGACCAAGGAGCCAGAGCTCAACCCCCGCAAGCACAACTAGGTGAGTACTGATTCACCCGGACACAGGTGGGGTGGCTGATCAGCCTTGCAACAATCATGCAACAAGCAGTTCAACCACTCGACAACATAATGAAATATATCCTATCAAGATAATACACCTGCTTGATACCTGCTTGATGGGGTTCTGGGAGTTCTTCTACTCCCCAAGCCCGGCCCGAGGCCAGGCTTGACTTGTGAGAGTTTGGTCCACTAGGCGGTTGCTGAGAGCGGTCCGCAGACCCACATACCCACCACAGCCCGGCTGATCCGGAACTTCTCTTAGAAAACTATCTAGATTTCTCTTGAAGATGTCCATGGTTGTTTCAGTAATATTTCTTATAGTCGCTGGGAGGACGATGAACAGCAGCAGTATAATGGTGTAGAAAATTGTATTAGAGGTTAATGAATGCGTGTAGGTATGGGTCCTGTGTATCCGGTCAAAACTGGTTACACTGGGGTCATAACAGTTTAATCGAATATTTGTATGTTCCACTGAACGTTTAGTAACAACTACAGTTTGTTTGGGCCATTCAGAAGTTTGTTAAACGTGAGGATGCTCTGTAATTATTAATGAGAAAACTCATTGTCACAAAACTGTGCAGGTTCAAATATTGACGTTAAATTATTTACCTTGTAATGTTTTCTATATAGGTTATGACCACACAAAATTGGAAGTCAACTGTTCATTATATAGTATGAATTATACTGTAAATTGACATAAGAATGTGCCAGTTTTTATGACCACAAAATTGCTCAAGCATGTACTTTTTCAGGTATACCAGGTATTACTGCATATGATAAGAATGGAATAAGATTGGACATGGCATTTGATGTTCAAGAATCCATCACTACTATCAACATGCTGGCGACCAACAACTCTGGAGCCCAAGTTACAGACTTTCTCTTCCAAGCTGCTGTACCCAAGGTAATTGTTTTTAATCTTATTCTTTATAGAAGAATAAGATTTATTATATACTAAGGGGATGGATGGAAGGATGGATGGATGGTGGAGAGGGACTGGATGGATGGAAGGATGGATGGATGGTGGAGAGGGACTGGATGGATGGAAGGATGGATGGATGGTGGAGAGGGACTGGATGGATGGAAGGATGGATGGATGGTGGAGAGGGACTGGATGGATGGAAGGATGGATGGATGGTGGAGAGGGACTGGATGGATGGAAGGATGGATGGATGGTGGAGAGGGACTGGATGGATGGAAGGATGGATGGATGGTGGAGAGGGACTGGATGGATGGAAGGATGGATGGATGGTGGAGAGGGACTGGATGGATGGAAGGATGGATGGATGGTGGAGAGGGACTGGATGGATGGAAGGATGGATGGATGGTGGAGAGGGACTGGATGGATGGAAGGATGGATGGATGGTGGAGAGGGACTGGATGGATGGAAGGATGGATGGATGGTGGAGAGGGACTGGATGGATGGAAGGATGGATGGATGGTGGAGAGGGACTGGATGGATGGAAGGATGGATGGATGGTGGAGAGGGACTGGATGGATGGAAGGATGGATGGATGGTGGAGAGGGACTGGATGGATGGATAGTGGAAGGGGAACTGGAGGTTGGAGGGGCGGGGGTGGCAAAGTGGGGGGATAGGCGTGCAGCAGTGATTGGGCAGGTGTCAGTGTGTGCAGGCGGGCAGTAGTGAGATGGCTGGCAGAGTTGGTCACCCTCCCCACGACCTCCATCCCCTCATCCCCCATTCGTGCAGCATTCAACAAGTGTCAGTATTGTATAAAATGACAGACTATGGAGATCCCAACCAGTGAGATGACTCCCAGATTGGAAGCTCATGAATCACAGCAATTTATCCACTTTACGAATCCCACACCAGAACCCCCCAGCTGTACCCCTCCCAGCCATATGGACAGTATTAACACGGTGGGCTTCCTTGCTACCAGCTGATGGATCAGGAGGCAGACTTCCTGAGCGCATGTCATTAAACTCTTATTTTCTGTGTAGAGCCCTTTCGGCTCCCTGGACCTATATCAGGCTGATGTGTATATATTAGACCGTAGTAACAGTTAATCGATGGAGTTCTAGGCCTACTGGGGACCAGAGCCAGAACCTGGCCTCCTCAGAGAGGCACAAGAAGCAGTGGTCTATAGACACCCACGTGCAGTTGGAAGACCTCTATATCTGCCATCTACCAGCTCAGGCACCCAGAAAGGTAGGAATCCCTAAACAAACAACAGCTGGTGAAAAATTGCAAACCAAAAGCCGAACGAGCAAACAGAACTCTCCCAATCAGAAACAAGCAAACAAGCGTGAAGTCGTCACAGCCGCTGCACCACTGTGGAAGATCAGCAAGGCTGATGCGTCGTCATCAGCCACCGGCAAGGGAGCCGGTGGCTGAGCGGACAGCACGCTGCACGCGTGATCCTGTGGTCCCGGGTTCCATTCCCGGTGCCGGCGAGAAACAGTGGGCAGAGTTTCTTTCACCCAGATGCCCCTGTTACCTAGCAGTAAATAAGTACCTGGGAGTTAGTCAGCTGTCACGGGCTGCTAGCTGGGGTGCGTGTGTGGTGTGGGGAAAAAAAAGTAGTTAGTAACAGTTCATTGACAGTTGAGAGGCGGGCTGAAAGAGCAGAGCTCAACCCCAGCAAGCACAACTAGGTGAATACTGTCTGTGCAACACCCTCCCCCTCCCCGGGAGAGGGAAGGGGGGTCCAAAACCTTTGTGCTGGCTACACAACCCCAGTTCAGTGGCTGTTGTGTTTGGTGGCAGTCAATCGACTCTGGCTACGTCATTTTGAGCAGTGCTGTTCATGGCGGTGGTGGTGTTCTGTATGGTGGTGTGTGAGCCAGGAGTAACACTAGAGTACTGGGGCTGCATGCATCTAGGGCCACCTTCCCTAGGTGCCCTGTAACTACTGCCCTTGCAATTTTGGGTTATCTTCCATAGGCCGTTTGGAAGTCTTCCTCTATATGGTTATTGTGCTGCTCAGTGATTGGGGTCAGCTGGGGTGGTTCTTGCTACTGTTTGACCTTTTGTAGGAGGTAGTATTGTCGGTGGCTTGGGTGCAAAGTAGTGTACAGCTGTCTGATATACACATAGCGACTGGTTCTGTTCCCCTGAAGACGTTGTGCTTTTGCGTTTTTTTTCTTTTGTTTTACCTGGTGTGGCTATAGGACCATTTGTATGATTTTGGTGGCCCTCCACTAGGTCTCCGTGGTTGCACACGTCGCAGGGGGTTCAGCTTTTAGTATGTTTGCTTGGTAGTTCTGGGATAACCAGCAAGATGACCATCTTACCTAGGCTTCCCTTAGCAGTCAGCCTAGGGGCCCTGGAAACCCCCTTGGGATTCATTGGTTCAATGGAGGAGGCCTCCCAGTCCCACCTTGCTTCGTGCGAGTTTGAAGGTTGCTCTGTCCCCCCTTATCTCAGGGTGACATTCACTGTCTTTGCCTCCACCATGCTGCTTGTTGGGTCGATGACACCTTTGACCCAAAGTCTTGCGAGTGGAGTTCCTTGTGTGTACTCCAGTTCACCCAGTTGGATATACTGTTGATCGGGTGCAGGCAGCATGTGTTGCATGCGTGGTTTAGGTTGCTGCAATGCTCTAGGCTCATCGCCTTTCCAGATGCCTCATGGCTTCTCTACTTTTCTCCTGAGGCATAGGGTTTGGAGGACGGCTTGGCCCCGGGTCTTGATGTGGAGGACCCAGGGACTGGGGAGGAGTTAACCTAAGGGGGCTTGGGCCCCATTTGAACCCGCTTTGGTGTTGGCACCATCGGCTTGGGGCTTGTTGCTACGCGGGGAGGGGTTTTCATATCCCCCCCCTCCCGGTATGAGTTTGTATGAGTTTGATATGGGTTCGAGTCCTCCCTGGGTTCGGATCCGGGTTTCCTTGGGTTCCTCGGTTCACTCCTTCCGGTGGTTTTCGGCTTCCCGCATCCTGCTGAGGGAGGTGCAGGAGGCCCTTGTGACTTACCCTCTGCGAGACCCGGATTACTCCTCGATAATGGATCCTTCTCCTTATGAGTTTGGCTCCTCTTTTTCCTTATTGGGTGCATTATGAGGTGCCAGAGTCTTCCTGGCTGGCAGACTGCCCTTTCTTTTCGTTGGGTGCTCGGCGTTTGTTCTCTTGGACCCGCACGCTTGAATGGCAGCGAGTTGACTATGGTTGTTCAGGTTTACCTGGGGGAGCGAGTTTGAGCACCTCAATGCATGCTTGTTTGCCCCTGTCCTTCCTCGTGATATGAGCCAGGTGCAGCTTTACGTGCAGGATCCCTCCCTTTCGGCGTCCCCTGGTAGCCGAGGATTTGGTCGCCCGTGGACATTTGACTTCGGTCTTGTGCTGCTTTTCCCTGCTGGAGCTGTCTTCAGACTGGCTCGAAAAGGATGTGAAAGAGCTGGGTTCTGTGCCGGTGTCCGGTGTGCGTGCCTCGGCAGCTCGGGCGTCGGCTGCCTTGTTGATGATGTATGCACCGATTCTGAAGGAGGCGGTGTCTCTGTTCTTTGCTTCTCACCTCGCATGCAGACAGACAGAGCTCGTCCACTCTTTGGAATTCGCTTTGGCCCTGGCTCTAAGATTTTCATCCCCTTTTTGTACGTTGCTGTTTGCAGAGTCTGCGGTGGTGCAGGTGGCTTCGTCTAGTTGCCGGCCTATGTCGGATTTGTTGGTTTTCCGTGGGGGTCAGGGGGAGTCCTGCTGGGAAAGGTCGTGCCAGGGCTCCGGGTTCTTAAGGTCATTGAAAGCCAGTAGGGCCAGATTTGCGGCCGACCCCTCCTGCGGAGCTGTCGACATCTGGTTGGCGCAGTGCTCGCTCTGAGCATCGGTTGGGTTTTCATAAGGGTCATCGGCCTTTTTGAGGTTCGCCTGATGGAGAAGAGGCCCGCACTGTTTGCTCACACCTGGTCCCATGATTCGTGGGCATTTTCGGTCGTTTCCTCTGGCCTGCAGTGGCGTTGGGTGGCTCCTCCTCCTTCAGAGGGTTTGGGGCTGGCGGGGCAGACCTCTTTCCCTACTCTGTCGGGTCATCCTGGAGTGGTTACGCTTGAGTGTGATCGAAATGACAGCATCTATCAGGTGGGTTTCACGCCTGTTTCCAGTTCCGAATTGGGACTGTGCGGACCTGTGGTTCATTCTGTCCCGTCTGAACCCTGCTGTCTTTTGCCTCTTCTTTTGGATGACTCTTCTGTCCCAGGTCTGGCTGCTTTTGGAGCCAGGCGCTTGGATGGTGTCCCCTGGACCTCCGGGATGCGTATTGGCACGTCCCAATTCATCTGAGGTTCAGGGGACTGGCTCGGTTTTGTCTTGGCGCAGTGAGCTTACAGCTTTCGTTGCCTTCCATTCGGCTTGAATTTGGAACCTCGCATTATCACATACCTTACTCTGGACCTGGTGACTTGTTTGCTACTGTTAGGGGTTCGAGTTCTGACTTACCTCAACGGCTAGTTGGTCTGGGCTTCCAGCTGGTCCGCATGTCTGCTCGCCAGGCATTTGGTTCTTTCCCCAGCTTGCCGGGTTAGGATTCTTGATGAATTGGAGGACGTCTCATTTGTTTTCCTCTCAGGTTCGGACTTGGCTGGGTCTTGTGTGGGGGGACTTGGACCGCTTCCTTGTCACTCCCTTTGGCAGCGTTGCTGCGGCTGTGGTCCCGCCTTCGGCTGGTTTTGGAGGACACCAGAGTCGCTCGTCGGTTGTTCGAGCAGCTGTGCTGGAGTCTGAACGTTGCCACGCTGGTCTACCCATCGGGTCAGATTTGGCTACGACGGCTGTTCTGGTTCCACCGGGCATGTCCTTTCCACCACTCTCGTGATCTCTGGGTTCGGACCCCGAGGGCCTAGCATTGGCTGCGGCATCGCCGGCTTCCTCTTCGGGTTTTTCGGGGTTCAGTGCCGTGGCACTTACCCAAGACCCTCGATGTGTTCACGAATGCATCGTCTTTAGGCTGGGGTTTTGTGACCAGTGCTCATCAGTCCGGCCAGGGGCGGTGGGGTTTGTCCTTCCGTCGGCTCACAGCTCAGTGTGGAAGTTTGCGGCTGTGTGGTATTCACCTCGAAGGGTTCAAGTCACTTGCGGATCGACTAGTCCACACCATTTGGATTGCTCCCCAGTGGTTCATTGCCTGAACCAAGGTAGTTCGATGTGGTTCTTGGCTGTTTGGGGCTGGTCGCTTCGGGTGACTCGTCTGCTGAGTTCTCGGGGCTTGGCTCTCCTGGTGGTTCATATCCAGGGGGTGTCGAACATCCTGGCTGGCGGCCAGAGGGTCTTCCTGCAGCTCTCCCTCTTGCAGCAGGATGGTCCGGTCCAGTACGTGGCTGGTTCGATATTCTTCTCCTGATCTTCGCATCTGGTCTTTTTGACGTGAGTTTATCACCATTTGTGTGGTGTTCAGGTGGCTTCATTGATGGTGACCCACCTGCGAGTTTCGTCTCGGCAGAAGTATGAAGTTTCCTGGCGGTCCTTTTGGCACTTCTTGACTCTTCGTAGGTTGTCTTCGATTTCTGATTGGGTTGTTTGTCCTTTCTCTCGTGGTTGTTTCAGAACCGTCATCTTATGCCGAATAATGTCGCCTCGTATCGTGCGGTGCTGGCAGATAGATGTACATACTAGGCAGATGTCAATTCTGCTCTGTTACGCAAGCTTTCTCGGATGTTGTTTCATCTCCGAAACAACATCTTTTCTTGGTGAGACCTGGAAGTTCCATGGCATCCCTTCCTCCTTCCGGTCGGCGTTTTTTCTTGTTTTTGATTTTCAGCCTCTGAACTGGGATTGGGTATCAGGCGTGGGAGGTCTGGGCTTCCCCTTTCCCCTCCCGGGGAGGGGGGAGCTGCATAAATTTGAGGATGGGTAGTGCTCCCCCCTGGGGAGTGGTGTGGCAGCTGTGGTAACATCATGCTTGTTTGCTGATGGGGGAGTTCTGCCTGCTTGTTCTGTTTTTGGTTTGCAATTTTTAACCAGCTGTAGTTTTTTGGGGGATTCCTACACCTCTGGGTGCCTGACCTAGTAGATGGCAGACATTGACTGCTTCCAACTATATGGGGGGTGTCTATAGGACATTGCTTCTCATGCCTCTGAGGGGGGGGAGGCAGGTTCTGGCTCGTGGTTTCCAGTTGGCTACTAAGAACTCCATCGATTGACTTTTTAAACTTTTTAAACGATTAAACTGCCACGCTTTAATGTACAGTATACACAAATCAGCCTGGTATAGCTCTGGGGAGCCTCCGGATCTCGCCCAGAAAATGGCGTTTCATTACATTCAACACTGGTTTTATTATGCAGTACACTCGGGCTGTATTTTTATTTAGTGTGAATGATTTTGCCTGTCTTCATTATATAAATTATACAGTTGAATTGTCTTAAGATTTCATTTAGCAATGCAGTACTGTACTTGAGTATGTCAAACTTGATATAAACTTACAACTTTCAGTCAATACAGCTGCAGATGTTGAACCCCAGCAGCACCATCATGGCTCCTACTACTTCACTCTCACAACTGATCAAGGTCAACAACCCTAACAAGGTGGGTATAAGAACATGTACACAACCACATTGAGTTAGTTGTTGTGTCCTTTATTAGGAAGAACAGGTACCTGAATGTGATCATAGTCCTGGAAGTTCCAGTACCAAATATGTATGGTGAGATGAGTTATGTGCTCCGCTGACTAGACGGGGCGGTGAAGTTCCGTTCAAAGTCTTCAGACATATGTTTTGGTAGTGACTTTAGATACTTTAGTATTGTAATAATAAACTCTTATGTACATTACATATTTCTTTATACACTCAACATTTAAGATCTGGGCCAGCAAAGTCTAGCCAATTTTACTTTCAGTCCAGGTGTTGACGGTCTACATCCTAAAGTAGACCCTGGTTCACAGAAGCAATCTCTGAACGATTACATTTAGTAATTTCTAGGCTATTGCGTATGCTCAGTATTTTAACTATTTTTATGCCTTTAGTAGTAAATATTATTAAAAAATATAAGTTGCACTGTGCTTGTAGTTCACTGTAATTTATATAAATACTGTATTAGAAAGGATACAGTCAGGGATGCCATTCATTAAGGGGATAAAGCTTAGGGACAGATGAATATAACAGTAGAGAGATGATTGAATGAGGTGATAAAGATTGTAGATACAGTAGATGATAGTGCTTGGTAATAAGAATGCAAACAGTTTTAAAGGGTTTGACAATAACATTGTTAACATTTTAAGAAATATCAATGAGATGAGAAAATATGGTGGACCCTCTTTTGTGCAGTTTCAGAGAGCACAAGTTTTACAAACATTCAACAAAATAAAGTCACAGTAACGTGGCTGAAAAATGTTGACTAAACCACACTAGAAATTGAAGCGACGACAACGTTTCGGTCCGTCCTGGACCATTATAAAGTCGATAGTGATGAGACGAGGGAGGTAAGGGCATTAAGTAAGGCAAGAGAGGTGAGGAGATGGAAATCTTAGAGGAAGATATGAGCAAAAGGTACAGAAGGTAAAGTGTAATATAGTGTGTAATAATAGGAGTAAGAATGGGAACGTGAGAGAAATAAGAGAAAAAGAAAAAGAACAAATAAAAGAGAAATAAGAGAAAAAGAAAAAGAACAAATAAAAGAGAATAAATGGTGTAACATGGGACGGGGTTTTGGCTCTCTCTCTCGTCCACTACCCTATCTGTAAATAAATTTAACTCCAAGACCCCAGAACTAACTCTCGGCTAAGTCCACGCCTCGTGACCTCAGACGTTCGACCGCCTTAGGAACTACAAGGCACGAGATGCCTTTACTAGGCTCTAGCATGCTCAAAGATCTCAGTTCGCCGCCACCACCAAACCAAAAACCAATGCTGTTAATTAATCGGGGTTTGGACCAATTAATTAACCATTAACCCTCTGGGTAGATCATTCTCAGTTTCGTGGAACGGGAGGTATTAGTTTACGTTAAGTGTGGGAATTAGCTTGAAAACACTTAAGTGAGTATATCAGATATTAAAAGCCTAGGCTTTCCTGGGGTATAGGTACTGACTCATTCAACCTATAAACCAGACTCATGGAGACCAAATGGCCAAGACACTCGCATGTAATATCATTCATGGAAATACTCAAAAATACAAAAGAAAATCTTACTCAAAGTTTATTGATGCAAAGCTATAAAATGTAAATAAAATCACTGCCTAACTTAACACTCCCTAATGTGAAATATATTGTAGAGGCACAGTTGGAGAAATGACCATACTAAACTCTACAGCACTTTTATCTTAATGTAAGAAAGCAGCCGATGGTGCTCTGGTCTCCCGAGGTGAGATGGTGACCTCTTCCGCTGCCCGAACCACACTCGCCTCCCTCTGTCTACCAGACAGTGAAGGCTGACTAATATCACTCTGCCAACTCTAGCTACTAACATTACCCGGCCAGGTCAAATTAACAAACTAATCTTAATGTCCTGGCCAAACCAGATGGTTGAATTCTTATTTAAACTGGTGGTAATTCTATTAATCATCTTGGAAAAAGCTATATCCAGTTACAGTATTGGCTAGTGTCCTATATTTGTACATTATGAATTAATACTATGGAAAGGGGTGGTCACCCTCGGGTCACGTGACCTTGACACGGTGAGTCATCCAGACCACAAACTAGTCCCTCCTACTCCACATGACATCATTGTCTTTGTAGCAGACTACGAACCTTGGACTTTTACTCTACAAACATGGCAGCCTAGCATACCTACTTAAACCAGGTTGGATATTACTGTAATTACTGTATTTTGTTGAAATATTCATTACATGTTGCATTGATACAGAGAGCCAGCCATTTTGTTTCAGCCTAAAGCTAATCTCTTTAATCTCTGGAGAGTAGACCCTTCCTAGCTTCAGGTAATGAGTACCCTGTGACTGAATTTGGACCACTTGGTCTCATCCAATCCCTATGAATTGAGATCTACAACAAGCTTTAGTTTGTTACAAGGGTAGGCTTATGTTAGGTCACATTTGTTAGAAAGTTTAGAACATTTGAGTTTGTACTGTGAAAGGGAAGAGTCAACAGCAACAAGCCAGGACTATGGTTCATGTTGGGAAGGTTGTGAATCAGAGCCGACAATATGGCGTCTGTGAAGAGTAGAGGCAGGAAAGATTATTTTGGAAGAAGACCATTCAATAGGTTTATTAGTCCCTAACATGACTGAAGAGAGCATTGTTTGTGTCTGCAGACTTAGCACTTCTTTTGTGTTCCTTAAGTCTGTCATTAATATAGTCTTAACGTGTATATTGGTATGAGCGTAAGAATTAATGTGCTGAATTCTTTCCAGGTGCCACTACGAATGAGGATAAAGTTATCATGGTTAGCAAATGGGACGGCTCTTCAAGACCAAGGAGAAATTAGCAATTTTCCTTCAGTATTGTGGCAGTGACAGCACCCATACTCTCGTTACCCCAGCTACCACATGCATCTTTCTTCTCACTCCCTCTCCTCACCCCATGGTTACATCTCAATTTGTAGTATACCTGTGTCCTATATCACCCCTTCCCTCTCTCAACTATCACCGAGTCTCTTGTCTAACAACTATTTTAAGATGCCTTTCCTCACCACTCTCCACACAATTTGTCTTATAATTGGTTTAGTCATTGCTTTGGGATTTTCCAAATCTCTCGCATCATCATATCTTCCATCATATTTCCCTCGTGCATTTTTGTACACCTTTATAACATTAATAACTATGAAAATATTTATTTATTGCCTTTCTGTACAAAACTTTAAGTTTCTAAATTTAGTTGTTCATATCCTAATGTTGTCATCATCACTCTCCTCTCCAAGAATCTCTCTCTCCTCTATTAGTTATCAACTTTGCATTGATCTGCATCAACTTATTTCATTTTCTTTATATATATTGTCCTCTCCAAACAGGGTAATACATTTTTGGTTAATATTCTCGTTGGTGTGTTGTAAAGTTGTAGTGTGTTACCCATGTGTTCTATCACCATGTGTTTTGTTGTATATGTTGCATTCATCTTGGGTGTTGGTGGTGTCATGCCAGACCTTCCTCTTTCACAACACAAGTGCATCATGCCCATACTGTGTACCATTAATTATGAGGTGACAGGGATGTTGCTTCAGGTCATCTGCGATTACTCCTGCCCACTTTCTTGTGGCATTTGCAATTATTTTATATTCTTTCTACTACATAAAATGTCTCTTTCTTCATTCAATAAGGCCCATATTTTTTAAAGCAAGTATTATGTAAAATATTACAACAGATTCCAATTGGAAAACATTATGGGTTTTTGTATGCGTGGAATTGTAATAAGCATGAATTGAAACATCTTTGAAGTACGGTACAGTATTGCATATATGCAACCTAACATTTCTCCAAATTCTGGGTGGGTTGTGACATACTGTACATTGTTCATTATAGCATAGTGTGAGCGAGCCTTGGGTTGGTGGGAATTATATATGTGAAGATGCCACCATGTTTAATATTGTGAGTGTAGTGAGAGAAGAATGTGAGGCTACTGTAAACAGGCCACTTATTGTTATAATTATTGTAAATACAGTACGTATATTTGTTCTTGGTTTTCATAATGGGTTAGCATTATCTATAAAGTTGTGTGTTTCATATTATTATTATTATTATTTTAATAATGTCCTTGAATTTCAGTTAATACTGAGTCAGTAGGCAGGAGTCATTGTGCCATGATTGTTGCTGGACTTGTGAATGAAGCCTTAACTCATATAATTTTGAGAAATAGAGGAGAATAAGGAGCTTAACTAGTGATGTGGTAATAAGGTTTGTGACAGTTTTCAGAAATGGGTTAGTGATTTTGTGTGTGGATTTTAACGGTTTGGGTCCAGGTCTCCCAGTTTGGTGCAGTTTAACGCTGGCATCTTATTGCTGCTGTTAGACAAGTGCATCTTCCCTATTTTCTACCCATTTATGCAAAACACAAGTTTTCATGTTGCAAATGTTTGTGACGAGTGTTCTCTCCTTGTACTTAACGTTATGTTGCACGCATTGAAATCGTGTTTTGTAACTTATTTTATTCTATATAATTCACTTTCACATTTAGAATTTATCTTATTATAAATCATGCTAATATTTATGACTTCTTTTAAGCCATGGTTCTTTTTCTTTTGGAAATTATTGGTAATGTACTTAGAGATAACAAGGTATTTTGATATGTGAAATATCCTTGTGTATTTACTTTGCTTTTTAGTCTGGCAAATAATAATAACTGGTACAACATTTGAGTGCTGGTGCAGTGTTGTGTACACACCTTTAACAGTGTTCCTTGTTAATGGTGTGTGAGCCAGACACAGTGTTGCAGCTGCACCTTTAACAGTGTTCCTTGTTAATGTTGTGTGAGCCAGACACAGTGTTGCAACTGCACCTTTAACAGTGTTCCTTGTTAATGTTGTGTGAGCCAGACACAGTGTTGCAACTGCACCTTTAACAGTGTTCCTTGTTAATGTTGTGTGAGCCAGACACAGTGTTGCAACTGCACCTTTAACAGTGTTCCTTGTTAATGTTGTGTGAGCCAGACACAGTGTTGCAGCTGCACCTTTAACAGTGTTCCTTGTTAATGTTGTGTGAGCCAGACACAGTGTTGCAACTGCACCTTTAACAAAGTAACTCATTCTTCTCAAGATCAAAGCTTAAATTGTACCTTTGTGATATTAATTGTTTGCACCTGAATAATAGTAGTGATAGGCAGAGGAGCGTTTCTCTAGCTTGTGGTTACAACAATAACAATGTGTCGTAGACCTATTTTCTCTGTTTTGACACTGCTAGAGGTCTTGTTTTATAATAGTGTGGATCGTGTAAATATTTGAGAAAACATGAGCCGAGTTAGGTGTTAAGTAATTGTTGTAAATATTTGTTACGAAATGATCCACAGACAGGAGGGCTGGAAACTATCACCTAAGCTCACCTCTCAATTTTGGCTGTAACAAAAAAATCCATCCACATCAATATCCCCAAATACTTTGTTTTTCATGTACAATTCTAACTAAAAGCTACTTTTAATTTTATTATTTATATGGGGTCATGGAGTATGAATTTGTTTGGGAGAAATTTGTGCCCTCAGTACCATGCCAATATGTCTTGTTTAGTAATGTGAATAGTAAAATGGCCTTTATATTGATTGGGGTTAAGCTGATACGTCTATGGTCCTGTCGGTTATTACGTTGTTGCAGTGCGGGACCTTTAGACCCAAGAATTATATATTTTGTGCAACCTGTCCTCTTGTATTACATTTACGTAGTGTTTGTATATTTTATGTCGCCTAGAAATATTGTATCTATATATTGTTTGATATAGTACTTCAGTTATAAGGAACATTTTCTGTATATAAAACTTCCAGAGCTGCTTTTTCAAAAAGTGCGGGAAAGTGTTTGCCAGACCCAGAGGAAGGTAGTGAGGGGGACGGCAGAGGAAGGTAGTGAGGGGGACGGCAGAGGAAGGCAGTGAGGGGGACGGCAGAGGAAGGTAGTGAGGGGGACGGCAGAGGAAGGTAGTGAGGGGGACGGCAGAGGAAGGTAGTGAGGGGGACGGCAGAGGAAGGCAGTGAGGGAGACGGCAGAGGAAGGTAGTGAGGGGGACGGCAGAGGAAAGTAGTGAGGGGGACGGCAGAGGAAGGTAGTGAGGGGGACGGCAGAGGAAGGTAGTGAGGGGGACGGCAGAGGAAGGTAGTGAGGGGGACGGCAGAGGAAGGTAGTGAGGGGGACGGCAGAGGAAGGTAGTGAGGGGGACGGCAGAGGAAGGTAGTGAGGGGGACGGCAGAGGAAGGTAGTGAGGGGGACAGCAGAGGAAGGTAGTGAGGGGGATGGCAGAGGAAGGTAGTGAGGGGGACGGCAGAGGGATGTAGTGAGGGGGACGGCAGAGGAAGGTAGTGAGGGGGACGGCAGAGGGATGTAGTGAGGGGGACGGCAGAGGAAGGTAGTGAGGGGGACGGCAGAGGAAGGTAGTGAGGGGGACGGCAGAGGAAGGTAGTGAGGGGGACGGCAGAGGAAGGTAGTGAGGGGGACGGCAGAGGAAGGTAGTGAGGGGGACGGCAGAGGAAGACTGTGATGGCAAGGCTGCTGCAAGTCCATGCATTATTTATTTATATGAGACCTTTGCTTATATTTAACTTGTAATATTATCAATTATTTGTGCTGAAAGGTATCCTATAAGACAAATTAGACAACATAAACAAAATTTTCTAGGGCATTTTATTGTTAGGCCTCCCTGTCTATAGTGTTAACTTTGATTAAAGGAAATTGAGGTTCATACGTGGTACAGTATTTTATTATGTTATATGTCAGACTTTGTCAATTCATTCTTGAATTCTCAGAAGCTGGGAGATGAGGTGTCCAATTCCATTTGAGGACATATATAAATGCTGATTTTCCCAGTGGAAGAAAGCCAATAGCTAATTACTGGTAATGGACATGCAATGCTACTTATTATCAAGCATAGGAGTTATTGTGACAGGTTCCAATGGTAGTTGTCTTGCCCCCTAAGCACTTGGTCTCGGGTGCTGGCATATCCCCACCCATTGCTTGAGAGTAGGCCGGGTCCACTAAGCCATTCCATGTTCTCTGGTGATGTAAATGAGCCCTTCTGGCATTGTCATATTGATCATTTGGGGAAAAAATAAATTTATCGAATTTTTATTTTGGTTGTTTTCCTTTCGTGTCTTTTTGACCCATGTGCTCCCAGGTTTTCTATAACTTAATGCGACTATTCATATATATTATCATTAATCGGTTTACCACTCGTGGGTGGAGAGGTGCTAGCCAAGAGAAGAAAGGTGCAGTAAAGGTCATTGATAGTAAAAAACTGGCTCAGCCATGCATTAGATAATTCACAATACAATACCCTCTTGTGCATTTTGCTTTTGCATGGCAAGTGTGTTCCTGTATGATACCTTGGGGCTGGTGGAGGCTTCTTTGGCACTCCCCTTCTAGATGTATGTGCGAGGAAACTGTTGTAGAGCTCGTGTTTGGGGTCATCAGATCCCCTGCCATAGGAGTAGCTCTTGGATGTCCAAGCTCGGGCACGAGGAAGAGAGAGGTCTTTGTGGCACACAACATTCAATGCGGTAAACATCCCTATTGATAACTCGCCGTTTCCTGCACCTGCTCTTACTCTGCCATAGTAAGTGCTATCTCGTGGCTCTGGGTCCCAACCATTTTAAACTGAACTTGCATGGAAAATAAACACTATTAAATTTCAGACTCATGGGGGGTGGGAGACTATGCCCTCAAATTAGATTGCTGTTAAAAATCAGTTTTCCCCATCCTTCCCTGAGGAGGTACAGCCTCCTCAGGAAAGTGATGTCTACTGTGTTGGGTTCTGACCCGGCTCTATATTTGGTACACCCTTCTGATCCTTGGCACTTAATTGCAGGAAAGTCTCCCATGACCTCGTTGGTGACTAACCGGGGTTAGTCAAAACTGGGGTCATGGGTTGTTCCAGGTGACGAATAACTCCATCTGTTGCATCAGTGCCTTTTACCCCCTTTACGACTTGCACACTTACCATCTCCTCGTGTCCTACTACTACTCATGTGTCTTCTTCACCTATGTGAACAAAATATTTTGATGTCTATCCAGATAATTTTCACATGCATAAATGCCTTGTTCATTCAGTTGATTCACATGTTACTTTTAATCCCGTCCGATCTGGTGCACCTGTCGTTTTAGGCCCCTTCTCGGGAGGTGGGTAACCCCCGAGCTGTTCAGTCAAGTGTTGGTGAGAATCCAGTTCAGGTTTGTCCATTTAACAAACCTTGGACATTCTTGTCCAAGAATGTCCATTTAAAACTTCAATGTTCTGGCCCATCTGCACATTCCCAGCCATTAACAATCCAGACATCTCAGGATGCCACTCAACAATGCCTAAAATGTTTTACAGTCCTCTACTCATTTTTGTGTTTTCTCGGTTTTGAGTTATAACTGTAAAATTTGGCATAAAAAAGTTTGCAACTGAGTTTGCTAAGAGTATAGATTTTGTACGAAATGTATTTTTTTAATAGATTATGCATGGAGGTGCCGATTAATGCATTTTTCTGGGGGCAGCCCCTTGTGGCTCCCTGAAGCCGAGATGGTGCCATCTACTAGATAGGATCAGCCGTTCAGTTTTATAGGCCTACCAGGAACCAGAAACAAAACCTGGCCCTCTTGCAGAGGCACATAAAGTGATGACACTTGTTTTAGCACCAAGGAAGGCAACCAGAAAGTCAGTCAAAACAAAATTATGCTGAATTCAAAGAGACAGAACCTCGAAACCCGCCTAAAGAACTCTCCCAAATTTTCTAAAGAAATGATCAAATTCTCTCGGAACTAGCACAAGCTTGTTCACTCTACCTCCCCCACTTGGGGGGAGGTAGAGTGAACCAGTTCTATCACTGATGTAGTGCATACTGGCTCCAGATTTCTACTTGTGATGCTAAGTGGTGTGGTGTTTGCACTTGTGGTATTTCCTGTACACTGCAGTGTAGTGTGAGCCAGTATTTAAGTGTGTTTGTAGCTGCATGTGCTCAGAGTTAGCATCCCCTGTGTGCTTTCTAGTGTATCTTGCTCTGGAGTGTTCGAGAGTTACTCCTTTAGAGGTCCACCTCGCTTGTTGTGGACCTTATTAAGGGTAAGTTAGGAGTCTTGGGGCTTCCCTGTCTTAACGCGGGGTTGGGTGTACTCTCCTAGTTGTCCTTCCAGGGGGTTGAACTTTGAATTTTTGGTCCTGGCTCTCAACTGATAATTACCAGTTGAAAGAGGTTGAGACCACCACCTCTCTTGCATCCTGTAATTCCAGGATGAGAGCTATGCTCGTGGTGTCCCATCTTCCCAGTACAGTACTGTACTCTGTTGTATAACGCTTTGAAACTACTGACAGTTTTGGCCTCCACCACCTTCTCACTTTGCTTGTTCCAACTGTCTACCACTCAGTTTGTAAAAGGAAGCATAATAATATTTTTTTGGCACCTTGTTTCCTTAGGTTGCATCTGTCCTCTTATAAATTGCCATCCACATTTCCGTAGAAATAAACATTCCATTCACCTGGACTATAAACTGCTCATAGCCTAGTTGATAGTGCTACGGCCTCTCACGCGTGGGGTCTGTGTCCTCATGAAGCTGCTGGTTTCAGGAATTCCTCTTTGTCAATTTGGTCAAATTCTGTTAGCATTTTGTAAGTGATGATTGTATCACCTCTTTTTTTTCTATCTTCTAGTTTTGGCATGTTTAACGCCTCTAGTCTCTCCTCGTAATTCTTGTTTTTCAGTTCCAAAAGCCACATTGAAACTCTACGATGTTACACTACGAGGAACTCTGTAGAGTAAGGCAGATCCTAGTCAATAATGGCTTTTTTAATGGTTATGTTGAAGACGTCATTAAATGAGAGGTGAAAATCAACCAACACAACACCTGTACCTCCTATTAGATTGTTTTATGGGAACTTCTTTTCCACGGCTCATAAAACAGAGGAAAGAGTTCTGAAAGACATTATTGATAGGAACGTTATCCCCACAGACAAATCAGTTTGCTAAGAGTATAGATTTTGTACGAAATGTATTTTTTTAATAGATTATGCATGGAGGTGCCGATTAATGCATTTTTCTGGGGGCAGCCCCTTGTGGCTCCCTGAAGCCGAGATGGTGCCATCTACTAGATAGGATCAGCCGTTCAGTTTTATAGGCCTACCAGGAACCAGAAACAAAACCTGGCCCTCTTGCAGAGGCACATAAAGTGATGACACTTGTTTTAGCACCAAGGAAGGCAACCAGAAAGTCAGTCAAAACAAAATTATGCTGAATTCAAAGAGACAGAACCTCGAAACCCGCCTAAAGAACTCTCCCAAATTTTCTAAAGAAATGATCAAATTCTCTCGGAACTAGCACAAGCTTGTTCACTCTACCTCCCCCACTTGGGGGGAGGTAGAGTGAACCAGTTCTATCACTGATGTAGTGCATACTGGCTCCAGATTTCTACTTGTGATGCTAAGTGGTGTGGTGTTTGCACTTGTGGTATTTCCTGTACACTGCAGTGTAGTGTGAGCCAGTATTTAAGTGTGTTTGTAGCTGCATGTGCTCAGAGTTAGCATCCCCTGTGTGCTTTCTAGTGTATCTTGCTCTGGAGTGTTCGAGAGTTACTCCTTTAGAGGTCCACCTCGCTTGTTGTGGACCTTATTAAGGGTAAGTTAGGAGTCTTGGGGCTTCCCTGTCTTAACGCGGGGTTGGGTGTACTCTCCTAGTTGTCCTTCCAGGGGGTTGAACTTTGAATTTTTGGTCCTGGCTCTCAACTGATAATTACCAGTTGAAAGAGGTTGAGACCACCACCTCTCTTGCATCCTGTAATTCCAGGATGAGAGCTATGCTCGTGGTGTCCCATCTTCCCAGTACAGTACTGTACTCTGTTGTATAACGCTTTGAAACTACTGACAGTTTTGGCCTCCACCACCTTCTCACTTTGCTTGTTCCAACTGTCTACCACTCAGTTTGTAAAAGGAAGCATAATAATATTTTTTTGGCACCTTGTTTCCTTAGGTTGCATCTGTCCTCTTATAAATTGCCATCCACATTTCCGTAGAAATAAACATTCCATTCACCTGGACTATAAACTGCTCATAGCCTAGTTGATAGTGCTACGGCCTCTCACGCGTGGGGTCTGTGTCCTCATGAAGCTGCTGGTTTCAGGAATTCCTCTTTGTCAATTTGGTCAAATTCTGTTAGCATTTTGTAAGTGATGATTGTATCACCTCTTTTTTTTCTATCTTCTAGTTTTGGCATGTTTAACGCCTCTAGTCTCTCCTCGTAATTCTTGTTTTTCAGTTCCAAAAGCCACATTGAAACTCTACGATGTTACACTACGAGGAACTCTGTAGAGTAAGGCAGATCCTAGTCAATAATGGCTTTTTTAATGGTTATGTTGAAGACGTCATTAAATGAGAGGTGAAAATCAACCAACACAACACCTGTACCTCCTATTAGATTGTTTTATGGGAACTTCTTTTCCACGGCTCATAAAACAGAGGAAAGAGTTCTGAAAGACATTATTGATAGGAACGTTATCCCCACAGACAAATCAGAAGATACAATTAACAATTTAGTACAAAAACAAGACGAATGTCAACCTACTTATGAAGAACTCTCCACACACTAAACAGAATGCCTTAAGACGACCAACGTATACAGGTAACAGAAGGCTGGACATCAGCGAGGCCCTACACATCAAAAAGTCACGACCAGCAATCAACAACCAGTTAACACAATTACATTCTGTCCACTTCAAGACCCCGTACCAACACAGAGACAGAAGCAGCAAGAACATTAGCTTCTTATGTTTATGCATGTAATGCCCTATTAATATTCATTGTTTCATCTACTTGTTCATCTCAACCACATCCTGTACCTCCTCACCCCAAGAGAATATAAGCCTTTGCAAATGCATAGTAAATTTGTCTTCGAAAATGTAAGGAGTGCCTTGTGAAATGCATCCCTAGGCATCAGACCATAATATAGTGTGAAAATGATCTTTGGAGAGTTAATTTTTCAAATTCCCTTGACAGTGAAGAAAAACATAAGAAATATTGATAAAATTTGTGTTAGAATCATTAATCTTAACCCTTTTGGTCATATTCAACATACATGGTTGCATATACTGTATACATACTGTAATAGTGTAAGCTGTTTTAGAAGTTTATAGATCTTGTATTAGATGGTATACTTGGACAATAGCTCCTTGACCCGTATCACAAGCTTTTACCCCTCCTACGGTTCTAAAACGCCTTTTCCTCGAGCACTTTTCTTCTCACTCCCGCTCCGTTTCCGTCTTCACCGATGGGTCTAAGTCAGCGGACGGTGTTGGCTACTCTGTTGTTTTTCCTGATCGCACTTATATGTGTCGCTTGCCTCCGGAGACTAGCATCTTTACAGCGGAACTTTATGCTATTCTCTATGCTCTTCGTCTCCTGCTTTCTCGTTGTCAGTCTTCCTTTGTAGTTGTTGTTGACTCTCGTAGTGCCCTCATGGCTCTCGGGTCCTTTAATCCGGTTCATCCAGTAGTTGTCGAGATCCAGCATTGGCTGTTTCTCGTTCACAGTAAATTTAAGTCGGTTGAGTTTTGTTGGGTTCCCAGCCATATTGGCGTGTCTTTAAATGAGCGTGCGGATGCTGCCGCTAAGGAAGCTGTCCGCTCTTGTCCCATCTCTCGTAAAGGCATTCCGTATTCCGACTTTTACCCGGTTATCCATTCCTCAGTCCTTGCCCGTTGGCAGGCTTCTTGGTTGTCTGTTACTGGTAACAAGCTACGTACTCTTAAATGTTGTGTTTCCTCGTGGCCGTCCTCCTTCCACCGTAACCGGCGGTGGGAAACAGCTCTAGCGAGGTTGCGTATTGGCCATACTCGCTTAACCCATGGTCACTTGATGGAGCGCCGCCCTGCTCCTTATTGTCCTAGTTGCATTGTCCCTCTTACGGTCGTGCATGTCCTTCTTGAATGTCCTGACTTCCAGGACGAGCGTGTGTCTTGCTTTCCGACTGCCCCTCGCGGTCACCTGTCCCTCGATAGAATTCTTGGTGACTCGGATACTTTTGATATCGTTCGCCTTATGCGTTTTTGTTCTCGTATTGGCATCCTTGGTGATATTTAGCGCCCTCTGATTATTTTGCGTATTTGATGGTGCTACATAGCCTTCCCGGTTTGGTGCCTTCTTTTGATAATTACTTACTTACTTACTTCCACCGTAACCGGCGGTGGGAAACAGCTCTGGCGAGGTTGCGTATTGGCCATACTCGCTTAACCCATGGTCACTTGATGGAGCGCCGCCCTGCTCCTTATTGTCCTAGTTGCATTGTCCCTCTTACGGTCGTGCATGTCCTTCTTGATTGTCCTGACTTCCAGGACGAGCGTGTGTCTTGCTTTCCGACCGCCCCTCGCGGTCACCTGTCCCTCGATAGAATTCTTGGTGACTCGAATACTTTTGATATCGTTCGCCTTATGCATTTTTGTTCTCGTATTGGCATCCTTGGTGATATTTAGCGCCCTCTGATTATTTTGCGTATTTGATGGTGCTACATAGCCTTCCCGGTTTGGTGCCTTCTTTTGATAATTACTTACTTACTTGGACAATAGCTATGGAGTGGTACTTTGACAGGGGTTTACCAGAAGAGGTCATCCCCAAGGGATTAGAGCTTGTGTGTGGAAGCAAGGAGTGCTAATATTTGCCTTGTATTGAATTCATCAAGTTAGAGAAATTCATGTATTAAAGTAATTTAATACTAGTTTATTCAAGTTGGGAGGCAGGATGCATCCAGCTAGCAGCAGTCATGCGGATGTAAGCTTGCCATGCCTCCATGACTGTTGTAATTCATTACATTAGAGAAATTTGTTAATATTCAATATTGTATTTTATATTTAATCTGATTCCAGTACATATGTAATTACCATAATTTTGAATAGGAATTCGGGTCCCCTAAAGTGACCCAGTGAAAAATGAGTAGCTATTAATTATCTTTGGAATTTAGTTTGGCAACCAGCCAAGCTCAGCTTGCTTGCAGAAGGTCAGAGCTAGGTAAGGAGAGTTCAGCATGGCTGGTGAAATTGGGCAGCAAAGACATCTTCCAAAGCAGGCATTCTCATTGGCCTGGCTCATTGTTTAAGGGCGAGTTTATAATCTTCTCCATCACCATGTATGGTATACAAGTTAGGGAAACTGGCCTGTAGTTCAGTACCTCTTGCCTGTCACCCTTTTTGTATATTGGGACTACATGAGCTGTCTTCCATCTTTCTGGTAGGTCTCCTGTTTCCAGTGATCTCTTATACACTTGTGTTATTGAATAAGAAGCCCCAGGTGAACTTTGCAAGCACTCCTTAGTCTATTGTGTATATATTGTTATGGTAATCTCCTGCCTAGGCAGAAGATCCTGCCTGTTCACTTTACCGCCTATTCACCAACGTTTCTGCATGCTCCAATATAAGGAATCAACACCAACAACAACAATAGGTGCTCGGAAGCCTCAGTGTCTAGACACCCTAGTTTCAAAGTGTTATATGACAGAGTGCTGGGAAGACGGGACACCACGAGCGTAGCTCTCGTCCTGTAACTACACTTAGGTAATTACCCCCCCCCCCACCCTCTAATACATGAGACACTTGCTGTCTGGGGGCAGCGCCACTCGCCAGTCGACCAGCCATTAACTGCTAGTTTAAGACTGCCGGCCGATAGTTACCTGCAACATCAACGCCATCTATGCTGGCCTGGCCCGTATATAAGTAAGTAATTATCAAAAGAAGGCACCAAGCCGAGAAGGCTATGTAGCACCATCAAATGTGCGGAATAATCAGAGGGCGCTAAATATCACCAAGGATGCCAATACGAGAACAAAAACGCATAAGGCGAACGATATCAAAAGTATCCGAGTCGCCAAAAATTCTATCGAGGGACAAGTGACCGCGAGGGACGGTAGGAAAACAAGACACACGCTCGTCCTGGAAGTCAGAACATTCAACAAGGATATGCACGACCGTAAGAGGGACAATGCAATTTGGACAATAAGGAGCAGGGCGGCGCTCCATTAAGTGACCGTGAGTTAAACGGGTATGGCCAATACGTAACCTAGCCAGAGCCGTTTCCCACTGCCGGTTACGGTGGCAGGAGGAAGGCCATGAGGACACACTACTCTTAAGAGCACACAGTTTGTTACCAATAACAGAAGACCAACAACTCTGCCATCGAGCAAGGATGGAGGCATGAATAACTGGGTAAAAGTCGGGATAAGGAATACTTTTACGGGAGATGGGACAAGTGCGGATAGCTTCCTTAGCGGCAGCATCCACACGATCATTTAAAGAGACACCAACATGGCTGGGAACCCAGCAAAACGCAACCGACTTGAATTTACTGGAGATAAGAAACAGCCAATGTTGAATCTCGATGACCACAGGGTGGACTGGATTAAAGGACCCTAAAGCCATGAGGGCACTACGAGAGAGTACTACCACGAAGGAGGATTGCCCCCGGGAAAGCAGGAGACGAAGAGCATAGAGAATAGCATAAAGTTCTGCTGTGAAGATGCTAGCCTCCGGAGGGAGGCGACACATATAAGTGTGGTCAGGAAAAACAACAGAGTAGCCAACACCGTCAGCAGACTTAGACCCGTCGGTGAAGATGGGAACAGAGTGGGAGTGAGAAGAAAAGTGCTCAAGGAAGAGGCGTTTCAGAACTGTAGGAGGGGTAAAAGCTTTAGTGATGTGGGTCAGAGAAGTACAAAATTTGGGAAGGGGGGACCCTCCACGGGGGCAAGGATGGAACAATACGAGGAGAAACATTAGTAATGTGAGCTGAAAGAGAATCCTGTAAGCGAGACAAACGGACAGAAAGAGGAAGGAGGTGAAGAGGAACAGGCACTACAGGAGGGGAAAAGTCAAAGCACGATAGAGGCGAGAGTGAGGATGCTGTAAGGATCGCGCAAGATAGCGAAGGCTGTAGCGATCACGGCGATCCTGGAGAGACAGAAAGCCAGTGTCAGCGTACAAGCTAAGGACGGGAGTTGAACGAAAAGCACCAGAGCCGAGGCGCAACCCAGTATAGTGCAAAGGATCAAGACGGCGAAGAGTAGAAGGAGAAGCAGACGAGTATGCAGGGCAACCATAATCGAGTTTAGACAGGACGAGAGAGGAATGCTAATAGAGGAGCGTGCGCCTACCCGCTCCCCAAGAAGTATGGAATAAAACCTTAAGAAGGTTAAGGGCCTTAGAGCATTCCACACGGAAGTAAGAGACATGGGGCGACCAAGACAAACGAGTGTCAAAGAATAATCAGTTGGGTGCACTCAGTTCACATAAAACATTACCTTTTTGTAATAACAAAATTTTTGTAATTTTGTATCAGTGATGTTTTGTGTAAACTTTTTTTATCAGTGCAATCAGTTGGGAGTGTCAATGTCAGTTGGGTGCAGTCACAGTGAGAGGTTGTGCTAGCTGGAGCTCCGATTCTAATAACATTATTATTGCAAGAATGGAGGGATTAGTGAGGGATTTGGTGAGTATGGTTGGAGCTCTGAGAGCAGAGATGAATTCCCTGCGGGAGGAGGTGCGACGGCTGGGACTTCGAGAGGAAACGAAGGAGGAGGTCAGTGTTGACGGGACCTCATTAAGGACTGACGGGACCAGTATTAAGAAGTCCTCGTCTTGGCAAGTTGTGAAAGACAGGGGTCTTAAGAAGACCTTGGCAAAACCGACAACTAATAGCCTTCACCTAAGGACTTTTAATGCATTTGACGTATTAGAGGACGAGTGCTGTGTTGAACCTGTTGTTCAACGAGGTGGCAAAGACAAAGTAACGAGGAGCATTAAAGCGCAGGTCCCTCAAACTGCTCGAAAGGAAAAGGGAGGATCGAAGCGAATTTTGGTTGTGGGAGATTCCCAGGTGAGGTATTTAGACAGAACGTTTTGTGCCAGAGACAGGGGGAACAGATTAAGGGTTTGCTACCCGGGAGCTGGAATTGGTGATATTGTTGGAAACATGAATGATATTATGACAGGAAATGGGAACAAACCCATTATTTGTATTAGTGCAGGGGGTAATGATGTTGGACGAGTTAGGAGTGAAGAACTAATACAGAGATTCAGGACAGCCATTGAATTAGTTAGGAGCAAGGGAGGAATCCCGATCATATGTGGCATTCTTCCAAGAAAGGGAGTGGGAAATGAATGGATGTCAAGGGCACTTGGTGTCAATTGCCGGCTGGAAAGATATTGCAAATCAAATGCAATATCTTTCATAGACAACTGGGAACACTTCTATGGAAGAAATGAAATGTATGCTCGTGATGGGGTGCATCTATCGAGAGCTGGGGTTGTTGCTGTTGCGAACTCGTTGGAAGAAGTGGTTAGAGGTGTTTGTTTGGGTTTAAACTGTTAGTAGATAGAGGTATGGGAATTGATTTGGAGGAAGGAGATAATAAAAGTATGTGTTTGTGGGAGAAAGGAATTGGCAAAATGATCAGGGAAAGAGAAGGGCCTCAAAATAACAATTCACTTAGGGTATATTACACTAACAGTAGAAGTCTAAGAAATGGTCACTGCTTGATCGCAAGCGGGGATTTTTCTGGCGGGGGAGAAAGAAACAATTGCGCAGCGCGTCCCGCGGCGTTGCGCGGGCAGTTTGGGGCCGTATAAATACGGGCGCACAATGGGGCTCTGCCTCACTCCGCCTGCCCTCGCCACTGCCCTCGCAACCACTCCCCGGCCGCCCGACTTCGCACGAGATGGACAACACGCCAGCTGCCTCGGTACCTGACCTCTCTCTCACGGACATCCTGGGGCCCTCGACACCCCAGACTGTTCCGGCAGGGCCCTCCTGCCCTACACTTTTAAACCCAAGGTGAGGTTTTCTGTTCAATTCTAGTCAGGTCCTCCCCAGTGCGGCGTGTGCCATACGCCGCTCGCGGTACGTGTGTGCCGCCTTAGTTAGTCCTTTGGGCTCTCTGCTGTTAGTTCCCGGAGAGCTGGGGCGCCCTCCTTGGGCCTGTGCCGGGCGCCCCCGTGCCGTGCTGGTCGCGGGGCTGGCTTAGGGTCGGCGTGCCCCGGGCCGCGTCCCTAGTGGCCTACGTTCGGTCTCCTCTCTTGTGGGGCCCCGTCCAGCCGTGCCCGTCCGTGTCCAAGGGGCCCCGCAGCGCGGCGTGCCCAGGCGCGCGCCCTGCCCGGGGCCCCGTCGGCGGCCAGGCGTGCCCTTGCCGGCGTCGCCATGTGGCCAGGCGTGGTGGGCCCTACGCCCTTTGTGCTCTGCCTTGGGGCCCTTCCCTCGCCGCCATCGACCACGTGTCTGGTCGTCTGGGCGTGCTTCGGCGTCCTTCCCGCCTTCCCTTCGGGGCTCCCTGTCGCCGGCCCGCCGGGTTTCCCTGGGTGTCTCAGGGGGCCAGGATTCGCCTTGTCCGAGGACATGTGTCGCCGTCGGCGACGGATTGTGGCCAGGTTCGGTCCTACGCCCGGGGCGCATGTTCTCGGCGGCGGCGACACGTGGCCAGGCGTGGGCGGCCCTATGGCGGGCCCCGCCTTGGGGCCCATGCATGCCTTGCCGGGTCGTCACGTGCCTGGCCGGCAGGGCGTGCTTCTGCGTCTTTCCTGTTTTCCCTCGGGTGTTCCCTGTTGCCGGTCTGCCGGCTTCCCTGGGATGTCCCCAGGGGTCGGGTCTCCCTGAGCGGACAAGCGTCGCCCCTGGCGACGACTCGTGGCCATGTCCAGCCCTCCGCCCGGGCCTGCTACGGGGCACGCGCCTGGTCATGCTGCCACGTGGCACGGCGTTCCGTGGCGCGCTCGGTTGGGCTGTGTCCCGCCCTTCCTGTTCCCTTTTGGGTGCTAATCCACGTGGCTTTGCGCCACGGCTTCCCACGTCGGGGCTCGGGCTGCCTTGCGCCCGTACGGCCGCGCCTGTGTGCGGCCCCCCCCCCCCTCCCCTTTTCGTCTAGGCCCTGAGCATGCCGTGTGGCAGCGCGTGGTTGGTAGACCACGGGGTCCTTGCCGTGTGTGGTGTGTTCTCTGCTAGGCACGTCGCCCTCGGGCGTCTCGCCCGGCCGTGTTGCCCGGGGTGTTAGCCCCAGGCCCCTCGGTGTCCCGGAGTCCCCAGGTACGTCTTCCCCAGAGTGGCGCCGATCAAGATGTCCCCAGACGTCCGTCGGCCGGTGTAAGTCCGGCATGTAGTCCCCAGACGTACGTCTGGCCGGTGTTGCCCGGTGTGTTATTTCAAGCTTTCCGCCGTCCAGGCCCTCAGGCACGTGCCCTGCTTGCCTGGGGGGTAGCCAGGACCGTTACTCCATGTCCTCCGTCTGGCCGGTGTTGCCGGCAGGTTGGTTCCCAGGCGCTCCCGCCCGGCCAGTGTAGCCTGGTGTGTTTGTCTTAAGCGCCCTGCACGTCGTTGTAGCAGGGATTCCTCCTACGTCGTAAGTTCAGCGTTCGTCCGCCTGCCCGTCCGCCTGTGTCGTCTGTTGTTCTTCTTCGTCGGAGGGAGACGCCGGCGTTGGAGCAAGGACCCGAGATCAGCTCGACGACGCCGGCAGGTTTACGTCTAACGGTACGCACCACAGGCCCCGGGTTCGGCGTTGCCGCCGGCAATCCAGGATGACTTCGTTATGTCCGTTAAGTCCTCGGCGTCCAGTTCCAGGGGCCGTGCCCTGGACAGGGGGGTGGCCCCCATGTTGCCTGGGGCACGGTATCCTCCAGCAGATGGCGGTGTCGAAGCGTCGTCGGGAACGTCGTATATTTAATGATTCTCATTCGTTGCCTTCCTAAGACACTGTAAATTAAGACTTTCTCACACTTGGTGTGAGAAAATATGGAAGGTTTATTATTTTGTACTAGCAGACATCTCGCGACATGCCTTGCCCTTATTCATATTTATGTTCTACATTTCAGCACTGTCATGCCTCTGCTTCCAGATCACCTCGGATTCACTTTGCCACCAGCCTAACTTTTTACTCAGGCATTCGTAGCCTTGTGCATGTCGCACGTTCAAATCTTCGCGTTCGCTGTGTTACAGTATGCTTGTTCACTTTTCCTTGTCTTACGTCATTAAGTAAAGTCAGCCAGGATGTCCTATTTGCAGAGTTATAAGTAATTTATTAAGTAAAGTCAGCCAGGAGGTGCTATTTGCAGTATTTGCGGGCCCTTAATTTGCTTTACGTTCCCTGGCCCTGCATTTTGCCTAGTTTCCTCAGTAGTTACAGTACTTTCGTTTGGCTCTTGCAGTCTATTCACGTCGCTTATTTGGTTATATTTATGTTATGCATCTCCTCCGTTCTCTTAATGTAAAATGGCTATATATCCACGCCGATTGTATACCCTTATTTTGTACTTGCAGATACCACGTGCCATGCCTTGCCCTATTCATAATTATGTTTTCATCTCAGCGCTAACATGCCTCCTGTTTCAGGTTACCTCGGACTCTCTTTCCCAATCAGCCTCCTTAATTTACTCCGACAGTTGATGCGTTGCTCATGTCGCATGTTTAATTTTGCGTCGCTGTGTTCAGTATGCTTGCCCACTTTTACCCTGCCTTACGTCATTAAGTAAAGACAGCCAGGATGTGCTATTTGCAGAGTTACCAAGTAATTTATTAAGTAAAGTCAGACAGGCAGTGCTAGTTGCAGAGTTACTAAGTAAATTATTAAGTAAAGTCAGCCAGGATGTGCTATTTGCAGAGTTCCTAAGAATTATTAAGTAAAGTCAGACAGGATGTGCTATTTGCAGTATTCGCGGGCCCTTATTTTAGCTTCACGTCTCCTGGCCCTGCATTTTTGCCTAGTTTCATCGGTAGTTACAGTAGTTTATGCTTAGCTTTGCAGTTTAGTTTCCTCAGTGGTTACAGTATTTACGCTTGGCTCTTGCAGTTTATTCACGTTACTTATTTGGTTATATTTGTTATGCTTCACCTCCGTTCTCTTAATGTAAAAATGGTTATATATGCACGCCGATTGTATACCCTTATTTTGTACCTGCAGACATCTCGCGACCTGCCTTGCCCCTATTCAGGTGACCTGGACAGGGGGGTGGCCCCCACGTTGCCTGGGGCACGGTACACTCCAGCAGATGGCGGCGTCGAAGCGTCGTCGGGAACGTCGTATATTTAATGATATCCCGTTCTTTGCCTTCCTAAGACAATGTAAATTAGGACTTTACACACTTTATATGGAAGGTTTCTTATTTTGTACTGGCAGACATCTCGCGACATCCCCCCCAATTTTTTTTTTTCCTCCGGTTATTTCGTCCTATTACACTCGTTTCCCTCATTATATATTCTGAATATTGTGCATTATATTTGACCTCCCATTCTTCATCGTATCGACAGTACATTAAGTTACATTTGGATGCTACCGAGAAGTTTAGCATGGCCTCGCGCACGGTGTCATGCAAAAACTGGCCTTTCGGCCTTCCTTTCGGCAAGCTCAAGCCAGTCAGTTAGCATGACGTCGGCCAGCTTGTTGTTGGCCAGCGCAGCCAGCATATGCTGTTGGCCATACGGTCGCTAACGTTCTTTGGCCATCCGGCCTTCTGGGCTTTTTTACTCTTCTTGTTCCTTCGCCATTGTTGTTTCCTACTACGTAATAGTATTCTATTTAATTTTACCTCATCTATCATTAGGTTAGGGGCCCTTACCTCCAACCGCTATTCCTTCCACTGCGCTCTGCTCGCTTGGCGCTCAACGCCGGCTTCTTCTGTTCCCTTTATTCGCAGCCACGACAAGCCGGACCCCCCCCCCACCTCCACACCCTACTGCGGCGAGGAAGAGAACGCGAGCCGGATATTCCTCTGATCACCATTACAACGCACGCAGCGGTGCCGGGATGCAGCCGCCCAGGGCCTACGTTAATACTATTATCTTCCCTTTATTTGCTGGGCTATATGGTAGTATTAATATTATTCCGTATCGTTACTGTCATTCCAGTATTATTTTATTAAAATATAAATTGTTATTATGGTTTGGCGTTGCTTTCTTAATTTCTTCCATTCTGCGGCACTTGCCGTCATCGGTTATTTACGACATTACATTGTATTCTTCATTGTACGATTATTTACGACATTGTATTCTTATTATTATCCTTATTACAGTTACTGAATGGCAGCTCCCTGCCGTCGATTTCACTTTGCTCCTGTTTTAAAGATGTTGCCGAAGTTCACGGCGTACTAGCTGCGGCTCGCAGACGCTCATTGACAACACATGACTACACTCAGCGGCCACTTAAGGCAGACTCCTTGGCTTCTATCCAGCCCAATCACCCGTCTGGAGGCAGAGATGGGATAGAGACCAAGGGTAATGTTCCCCGCTCACATTCTACATCCGCTTAGGACACAAGCATGTTATAGATTTGGCTTTAAGAATTGGTTCTTATTCCATTTTATTGTTTATGTATATGTTGCTTAGTTGTTATACCCGTTCTTGGTATATGTATTGTTTATATTCAAGATTTATAGTGTTTCGTATTACCCTGTTATAGTTGCTTTGTGCTTCCTTCCTGTTCTCCTACTGGTTTTCTCCCACCTTTGCTCTTAGCAAAGGTACTTCCCCCTTCCGTTTGCTGGAAGATTCTTAGAATTGTTAGCCCCCTTCATTGCTACAGTATAATTATTCGGATGCTCTTTATTCATCCAGGATTGTTAATTAAGGTTTCTCTTAATTCCTGCTGCCGGGCTCCCTCCCCCGTTTTTCGTCTCCGTATTGATTCAGCTAGGGTTTCCCTCTCGTCTGTGCTCTTGCCTGTCACGATAACACTGCACGCCGCTTCTGCCCACCCTTACTGCCTTATATCTTTCAGCCCGGGGGAGGTGAGCTACGCGACAAAAAATCGACGCACGCTCCGACTGGACCAGGTATCGCTTACATGGTCAGGAATCAACACTCTTCGGATCCTACAAGCGCTCCTGTCACCAGCCGAGATTTCTCCAGGATCCTACGCGCTGCCCTCTCGGCGCTAGGCGTGACTTCAGATGACTACGCTCCGCACCCAGCTGTCTCGGGACGGGCTCGCCACATCAGAAATAATGGCAGACGGCAGGCGGAAGAGTAGTGCTCACATCCTACGTCAGACGGGACGTTGTTGCTCTGCTACTCTGAGTGCCTCACGCGGCCAGCTGGCACTCGCCCTTCGGGGGGGGGGGTCCGGCCGCTGGCCTGCGGTGGGGGTGCAGCGCCGGTCCCCAAGTGTCCCGCTGTCCGCAGCTAATACTTTGCCCAGTCTAGGTGCTAGTAAGCCCTACTTGTAGTCACCCCCCTTCTCCTTATCCATTAGGTCTTTTACGGCCTCTTGGCCGGGTACATTACGTGTTATGTGGTCTCTCACTTATTAGTTATTCTTTGTGTCCTGCCTGTTATATCCTAGTGTTATATAATTACTACACATTTGCACTCGGCCTTAATTCTAGTACCAGTTAACCTTTAGGTTTCTGCAGAATTAGTTCCATGTCACTATAGGCTAAGGTCTCATACTTACTACGGGTGTACCTTTTAAGTTAAACCTAGTCCTCGGACTTGGAATTGTTACTGTTAATTCTTACTTTATATATTTACTTTATATATTTTAATATAAACGTTATATATTTACTTAATTTATATTTGGAAACTTTATATATTTACATGTTCAATATTAAGTTTAATATAATATCAACTTTGTTATAAGTCTATAATATAAACCGTGTTTAATATAAACTTTATATAATTACTTACTTATATATTTGAACTTTATATATTTACATGTTCTGCAGAATTTAATCTTCAATAAACTTTAACGCCCCATACTGCCAGTATCTTTCTCCCCCTGGTCAGAAAATGACAATTTGATTTACCCACCAAGCCCCCTCACGGCGCAACCCGTCCTCGACTCAAGTCCATTACATTCAGCGGTCAACCCCACAGACGCATTCATAAATTTTAACATGCTGTTCATTCAAAACGGGAATTTTCTCAAGTATTAATTAATATTATAATATATTAGCATATTGTGTATATATAGGCATAGGTTAGGTTAGGTCAGGTGTTTAGGTTCTGTTGGCGATTATTTGTATTTGTAGTACGTGGGTGAAGCATTTACAACGTTGTGGTTCGAACAAAATTCGTCAGTGAAGCACTTGTTCCGGAAGTGTTCGAACGTCAGCAGTTGTGAGTCGTGTGTAAACCGCTTTTCATTCATAAACAGGGGGTTTGGCGGGTGCATGGAATCACTTTTGGATCTTTGTTTGGAGGACGGGCTGCACGGCGACAACGAGCCAGACAGTGAGGGGGCATATCTTAAGAAGCACATCAACAAACTGGAAAGGTGCAACGACATACCACTAAGTGGCTCCCAGAACTGAAGGACAAGAGCTACGAGGAGAGGTTAGAGGCATTAAATATGCAAAATCCAGAAGATAGAAGAAAAAGAGGCAATATGATCACTACATACAAAATAGTAACAGGAATCGATAAAATTGATAGGGAAGAATTCCTGAGACCTGGGACTTCAAGAACAAGAGGTCATAGATTTAAACTCATGAAACAAAGCTGCCGGGGAAATATAAGAAAATTCACTTTTGTAAACAGAGTGGTAGACGGTTGGAACAAGTTAGGTGAGAAGGTGGTGGAGGCCAAAGCCGTCAGTAATTTCATAATGTTATATGACAGAGTGCTGGGGAGACGGGACACCACGAGCGTAGCTCTCATCCTGTAACTACAGTACACTTAGGTAATTACACCCCCCGGGAAGCAGCCCGTGGTAGCTGTCTAACTCCCAGGTACCTATTTACTGCTATTTAACAGTGACATCAGGGTTAAAGAAACTGCCCATTTGTTTCCGCCTCCACCGGGGATCAAATCCGGAACCTCAGGACTGCCACTGGGTGGCAGGCGGGGCGGTGGCAGTGAAAGTCTCTAAAGTTTTGTAGTAAGTGTTAAGTTCCAGCGGCCTGGTTTTGTGGTACCGAGGTGATCAGACGCTAACAGTGACTAGGTGTTGGGGTTGAAGGTTACAATAAGAATTCTGGTGAACATCTAATACAGTTAATTAACGGCTGGCTAATAGATGGAGGTGGTGGTATTAGTACCCGTTACCGTTACAATAATATATTATATATATTATTGACATGCAAAATAGCCCTATTGAAGAGCAGAGATGCAATAGGCATGATGAGAGAGAACTCCATCAACATCAAAGGCCCAATACTTTTCAACACTCTTCCCCTACACATTAGGGGCATAACTGGCCAACCTCTCACAGTGTTCAGAAGAGCACTCGACAAGCCCCTTCAAAGGATACGTGATCAAGCAGGCTGTGACTCATTCATCAGACTGCAAGCAGCTGCATCAAACAGCCTGGTGGATCAGATCAGCAATCAGGCTTAGTCAGAAAACTGGGCTGTGGGGATTTTGATTTCTGGAATCTTCAACAGGTAGTACATAATTACATACATATATATTTAAGCTCAATACTGTTATTTTTATGTCATATAATTTACAGTTATTATGTTATTGAAGAAGTTTGTTTTAACTTATATTCCATCTTGTATTACACACACACACCTTCAGTCCACCGTTATTGCTGTTGTTTTAAGGCTAAAACTGCAGAATGTGATATCCAACCTGCACCTGAAAATGAAGAAATGACAATGCTTCGGTCCATCCTGGATGTTGTCCATTCTTCATTTTCGGTTGTGGATTGGATGTCAACTCTTCAGCCACGTTACTGTGACTTAGTTACTGCAGTATTGTGGACAATAAGTCCAGAAAGGGGGTGGACCCCTTCCCATAGTACCTTATAATGCACCAAATTTATACCTATGTGTAAAGTTATATGGTGGCCAGGCTAAAGGTAGAATGACAAACTCTTTAAGATGATTATCGTTTGTACGATACACGTGCACATTCATAACACTTCCAACCCAGGGAGGGAGCAGGAGGCATTTTCAAGAGGGATTTTTCTCTGTGGGCAATGTGTCTCACAAGTGTCCAGAGTAGCCCTCTGTCTTGTCTCAGCCAGTGTGTAAGCTGAGGAAGCCACTGAAGATGGAGCTCAAAAATGATTAAGGAGCTACTTTTTTTTAAGTGTGTAAATTACAAACTGATTATTTATAATCAAATATATTTCCTTAAAATTAAGTATTTTATAATGACAAGCCAAAAACATTTTTTCATGTACTGTATCTCAGAAAGCAAATCTGCAAAGCCACAAATATTATTAAAAATTTAAATTCTTATAAAATGAGTTGCATGCAGATAATCCTTTAACCAGCTTGCATAAAATCCTATAAAGTGTAACACATGCTTGATGAGTCAAGTATCTTAGTATACAGTATATTTAACTTTAACCCAAATAATGTTAAAGACTTTAATGACATGTTTCTTTAGAGGACATATTGAACTACTGGTCAAAGAAATATTTGTACACAGTAATATCCAAGTTATACAGAGTCTATTCCTGAAGGTTAAGTAACATGGTAATATGTCACATGTGCATCTCAATGTTCAATATTATATAATAATTTTAAAAAACAAGAACACAAAACTATTAAATGTACAAAATATAATTAATCCTACTGGCCTGAAAAAATTATACTAGATTCTAACACTAGTTCCTGGTGAGCCTTTGTTAATAAAACTATGTGAGCAATAAATCCCTCCATGATGACAAGTGAGTGTGTGCCACAGACCTCTTGTGTGTCACTAGTAAAACCTCCACCATACACCATGATCTCCTAACACTGCTATGAAATTCATCAACACATTTCTTCACACGGTTAACTGTCTTCCTTTAAACAATTTCTTTATGTACTGAGCAACCTCAGCTCTGGCACTGGGTCACAAGTCCAAGCTTAATAATACACTTGTAATATCTTTATTTTGACTTAGATTTCTACTTACATTCTCTCTGTATATTCTTGATGCCCTAAAGTGTAGTTAATCATCAAATCCTTTTAGAATATTGTACACCATTTAATAATTTTATTTTAGATTTAAGTCTTCTCTGAATTCCATATGCATTAATGTAAGGATCTGATCAATTTGTATTGCATTAAAACTATTCTCTCCTCACATTGTACTAACTCTTTACAAGAGAGCAACATGGCTAATTCTTTTACACTTGTAAGAAAGATATGAGCTGTCACTTGACACTAATGTGCAGTACAGTTACCAGGTGACACAAAGATGAGTTGATATGCTTCAGGAGTGGATGAAGCAGTTGATGATTATTGTGTGTGTGTGTTGCCATCAGAGACCTACCCTTCTTTAAAAGCCATACTGTACATCACTGCCAAATTACTATTTCAATCCCAGCCCCACACAACTAAAGCATTCCTGTCACTGCAAATCCCTGAATATGTGACAAAACTACATTATAGTATTGTATATTGACAATTAGCTTTCAAAATAGCTAAGGACAGTATGTTGTAAGAAATTAAGGAAGATGCAACATTTTTGGGGTTTCATGTCTTTCTTCAGTTTGAAACCACATTAGTTTTTGTTATATATTATCATCATTGTTTATTTGATACAACATAACTTGTGCAAACAAAACATTTTCCTTTAACTAGTCTTGATAATGAGTATACTGTACCTTTCTTTTAACTGTTCACGATAAAAGGTGTGAATCAGTTATTTGAAGCATAAACAGATTGCCCTACTTTGTATATATATCAAATTGTTTGGAATATGTACTTGCTGTGTACTATTTACCCAAACCAAAACAAATATATAGTTAATACTGACAATCCCTTAATAGTTATGAGTACCTTCAAGAAAAGCAGCAGCAGTAAAATCTACTTGATAATAGATATTTCTAACAAGAGGCTACACGAAGCTGAAGCAGTTATCTGTATAGTAGTTCACCACTTCCATTATCCTACTTAAATGTGGTCAAACAAATCCACATCCTACCCTGTCTGTAAGGAACATGTTCAACAAGCATTAAACACGCTCATTTGCAATACAGTACATAACATCTAAAATATAAAAGTACCCTTGTAATAATATTTCAAACTATTCATAGAAATTACACTAATGTGGTACAGAATATACTAATGAGAAAATTAATTGGAGCAGCGAGATGACTCACACCAGCGATCAAAGAACTCCTGCCACTCACCTTACTCCTGTTCCGCAACATGCTGTAAGATATTCAAGCCGGGATTCCATCGAATCCACATAAATTCTGTGGAATCTGTGGTAAGGTGTGTGACTGGGAGATCCTTCATTGTTGGTTTGAGTCACTTCGTTATTCCAATTTATTTTCTCATTTCCAACTACTTGTTGTGTAGTGGCATTATCTCGTACATGTGATGCTTTGTCATTAGTGTAGTGGCATTATCTCATACACCTGATGCCTTGTCTTTAGTGTAGTGATAATATAATATAATATAAATATAAATATAATTCCATGCCTGGGTTGTTATTCAGTAATTATTAATACTGTGCTGTAAGGTTTTGCCAACTATGATGGCCAGCACCTACCCAAGATACTAAGTGATGGAGTTACAGCCCCGCTCCTGTGCCAGATAAGTCCACAGCGAGCTCACCATAGCCCGTGCTACTTGGAAATTTTGTTCCGAGTAGTTGACTCTAAAACAAAAACTAAGTGATGATTTTTGTTCTCTTCATATGGGAATAAATACATCCCAATATTTTGTTAATTTTACACTATACGAGGAGGATTTGAATTAATTTGTCATTATTGAATAATTTTCAAATTAACACATTACTTCAGTGAGGCTGAATGTGCCTGTTTGCTCTACCTTATGTGCTGAGAACACAACAAAGATAAACACCCTCTTAATATCTTGATCCAGCTGATTAGTTACCAATTTTATAAAGAGGACATATAGTAGTTACTTATTTTCAAATAAATGTACTGTACATCTTTTAATTCTACATATAAACTGTATATCCTATGTAAGTGTACAATTATTGATAAAATATAATATTTTAAAAGATTTAACTTAACCCTTAGACAGTGGTTATCGTCATATGACAGTTTAAACACTTATCGTCTGGGCTTTACACAGATGATGCAAATAAGAATATAATACTCTATGTGGATGTAATGGGGTTTACCTTGACCCATGACAAAATCCTGCTATTGTTTTATAGTTACGTTACTATGTGAATGCGGTTATCGTCATGAATGTTACTGGGTGAATGCAGTCGTCGTTAATGTATAAAATTGTGCCATAACTACATAATATATATACCAATTATGTTCAAAGGGTTTTCACAACTCCACATGGTTATAATGAGGTATACCAGGTAAACCAATCATCAATTGAACCATTATCAATATGTTATATGTACTAGGAACCAGCTGTCATCTGTGAGTGGTGCCTTGGTGGCATTCGCCTCTGTTTCAATGTATACTATCGCTCATCTGGTGCCAATTAGGCCATATAACAATAATAATAATAATATGTCATTGCCCAGAACCCAACACCCATGTACATCATGTTTACATGATTTTCACTACTCTATATGTTGTATTGAAGAATATCAGATTAACCAATCATCAGTTGAAACATTATCATGCAGCATGTGATTTATCTGGTAATTCGCACACACTTGTAAATAGAGAGAAACAAGTGGTAAACCATTATTGAAACATCTCCGCAGAACTCAGGAGTCATATATGACATACGTCAGTGTCAGCAAAGTCACGATTGTGTGTTGACAGACGCCACACAAAATAGTCAGCATGAAACCTTTCAGAGTGCCTGACAACACTGGAGAGTACCAGGTGCTGACAAGACTGGAGAGTACCAGGGGCTGACAACACTGGAGAGTACCAGGTGCTGACAACACTGGAGAGTACCAGGGGCTGACAACACTGGAGAGTACCAGGTGCTGACAAGACTGGAGAGTACCAGGTGCTGACAACACTGGAGAGTACCAGGTGCTGACAAGACTGGAGAGCACCAGGTGCTGACAAGACTGGAGAGTACCAGGTGCTGACAACACTGGAGAGCACCAGGTGCTGACAACACTGGAGAGCACCAGGTGCTGACAACACTGGAGAGCACCAGGTGCTGACAACACTGGAGAGTACCAGGTGCTGACAAGACTGGAGAACACCAGGTGCTGTCAACACTGGAGAACACCAGGTGCTGTCAACACTGGAGAGTACCAGGTGCTGACAACACTGGAGAGTACCAGGGGCTGACAACACTGGAGAGTACCAGGGGCTGACAACACTGGAGAGTACCAGGTGCTGACAACACTGGAGAGCACCAGGTGCTGACAACACTGGAGAGCACCAGGTGCTGACAACACTGGAGAGCACCAGGTGCTGACAACACTGGAGAGTACCAGGTGCTGACAACACTGGAGAGTACCAGGTGCTGACAACACTGGAGAGTACCAGGTGCTGACAACACTGGAGAGTACCAGGTGCTGACAACACTGGAGCGTACCAGGTGCTGACAACACTGGAGCGTACCAGGTGCTGACAACACTGGAGAGCACCAGGTGCTGACAACACTGGAGAGTACCAGGTGCTGACAACACTGGAGAGTACCAGGTGCTGACAACACTGGAGAGTACCAGGTGCTGACAACACTGGAGAGTACCAGGTGCTGACAACACTGGAGAGTACCAGGTGCTGACAACACTGGAGAGTACCAGGTGCTGACAACACTGGAGAGTACCAGGTGCTGACAACACTGGAGAGTACCAGGTGCTGACAACACTGGAGAGTACCAGGTGCTGACAACACTGGAGAGTACCAGGTGCTGACAACACTGGAGAGCACCAGGTGCTGACAACACTGGAGAGTACCAGGGGCTGACAACACTGGAGAGTACCAGGGGCTGACAACACTGGAGAGTACCAGGTGCTGACAACACTGGAGAGTACCAGGTGCTGACAACACTGGAGAGTACCAGGTACTGACAACACTGGAGAGCACCAGGTGCTGACAACACTGGAGAGCACCAGGTGCTGACAACACTGGAGAGTACCAGGGGCTGACAACACTGGAGAGTACCAGGGGCTGACAACACTGGAGAGTACCAGGTGCTGACAACACTGGAGCGTACCAGGTGCTGACAACACTGGAGCGTACCAGGTGCTGACAACACTGGAGAGCACCAGGTGCTGACAACACTGGAGAGTACCAGGTGCTGACAACACTGGAGAGTACCAGGGGCTGTCAACACTGGAGAGTACCAGGGGCTGACAACACTGGAGAGTACCAGGGGCTGACAACACTGGAGAGCACCAGGTGCTGACAACACTGGAGAGCACCAGGTACTGACAACACTGGAGAGTACCAGGGGCTGACAACACTGGAGAGTACCAGGGGCTGACAACACTGGAGAGCACCAGGTACTGACAACACTGGAGAGTACCAGGGGCTAACAACACTGGAGAGTACCAGGGGCTGACAACACTGGAGAGAAGCATCAACTACACCACAGTTTTCTGAAGGTAACATCTTGACTGTTTTATCAGCTCTAAGAGCGCTACAGCTAGTTACCTTGTTATAAAGAGTAATAAAGGTGGGCCACAACTTCACTAGTAAAGGATTAAATGTTTACAATTTTTGTATTTCTTTTAACTGTACTGTACTGAAATTTCCTTGTTTGTGTTTAATGGTTTTATTGTGTTTGATGCCAACAGATTATATTCATTCCTTCTAATCTTGTTATTTTGTATCACGATGAGTGTAATTCTTTTAAAACTGATGACGTGTTAGAGATAGTAAGTGTGATGCAGGAGCTGTTAGTGATTCAATTCTGCACGCATACTTATATTTGTGAGCCTTTGCACGTGAGTGTCTACTTACGCAAAGTGACGTACTTTGCCTACATATATATACTGTCAACTATTACATGGTATTGTGATCACTCCGAGCACAGTGCCACTGGGACTGTGGAACTATTGGTTCTATTTCCCTTAAGGTAACTAAGTGTTGTGTGTATTTTGTGAACAACTCCTATACTGACGTCACTGCAGATATCAGCGATGTTCTAAGCCTGCCTTGTAGAAAGAATGAGCCATCACACTCCATCTAATGTAAAATGTAAGGTATTTAATATTTAGGAAGGAATCAATGATGTTTCGAGAGACATGTCAAAGAACTGCTGGGCACAGATCCTACACAGCCTGGCTTTCTGCTCACTCTCAACTCGTGTGACTTTTCATTACTGGTAAGTCTAGAGAAGGAAGGAAGCCAAGAGACAGTGGCACTCAAGTTCATTAGTATATGGAAAATTACCCTACAAAAATAACCCAGTTCACTTTTACTCTATCAGGATAATAAGAATAGTCATGATGACTGAATTTGTTCTTAAAAATATAGAGGAAATGTAGTGAGGTTATCTTTGAGAGAATACAACATAGATTCCTTCCAAAACCTTAAAAAACTGCATATTTTACTAGAGGCTACAGAAAGAGAGCAACAAAGATCATCCACATAATCACCAACAAAGCAGAATAAAAGGACAGTGTGTTCTCTCACAAAGACGAACAACAAAACTACTGCATGCTCTATAGTTAGCATAACAACAACAGAACAACAATCTCATCCGAAGCAGAACAACCAGCAATGAAATAACCCTGGCACGGCAGGATGTGTAAAATAGCCCAACTGAAAAGCAGAGGTTCAATAGGTACGCCGAGAGAGAACTATCAATATCAAGCAACGAAGAGACGTTTTCAACACTCTCCCTCAACACTTAAGGGGCATAACTGGATGACCTCTTACAGTGTTCATGAGAAAACCTGATAAACACCTCCAAAGAATACCTGATCAACCAGACTGTGATTCATACATCAGGCTGCAAGTAGCTGCATCCAACAGTCTGGTTGATCAAACCACCAACCAGGAGACCTGGTCAAGACCAGGCCAGAGGGACGTTGATTCTCACAACCAACACCAGGTAGGTATATCTTGAGGTTATCTTGAAATAATTTCAGGGCTTAGCGTCCCCATGGCCCAGTCCTTGACCAGGCCTCCTTTTTGTTACACACCCCCAGGAAGCAGCCCATAGCAGCTGTCTAACTCCCAGGTACCTATTTACTGCTAGGTGAACAGGGCCATCTGGGTGAAAGAAACATTTTGCCCATTTGTCTCTGCCTCCACCGAGGATCGATCCCGGAACCTCAGGACTACGAATCCGAAGCGCTGTCCACCCAGCTGTCAGGCGCCCAAGGTAGGCCAGAGTGTACGCAATACCTTATAATTATTGTGACAAAGAGAAACATCTGAAACTTTAGTGATCAGATTTACAAAAATCAAGAGGAACACTTCATTCAAAAACATTTGAAGAACTGTGAGTACAGTACTAGTACAGTATTGCATTATCACTAGCTAAATGTTGACTAAAATATGAAGGCAATAAGTCACAACATGGCTCTAAATTAGACACCCATCCTACAATTCTCAAAACAAAGAAATTGAGGATGTTTCAGTCTGTCCTGAACCATTATAAAAGTGTTGTAAAATGTGAAATATTTAATTCCTTGCATATCTAGCCTTACCCACCTTCATCTCTCCTCCTTTTTCATTTATAAGAAACCAGCAATATAATTTATATAATTTAATAAAATCTTTATGAGAGAAATGGCATACTGTGCTTAAACAAGTCTAATCTCTACTGTGTGTGTTTTCCTATCTTCTTCTCAAAATGCTGTTTAATAATCAAAATACCAAGATATTACAGTATATAAACCAAATCTAGAAATGTTTTCAGATCCTTATCTGCAAACAGAATATTTATATTATACAGATGTATTGCATGGTCATGGTATTAATTTGTATATCTGTAAGCACAAGACAAAATTTAATGTTCTTCTTCTTCGCAATATGTGCAATTTGTGTGAAGGTATATCCTCCCGATGACTGCATGAGTGGTAATGTAGAAAGATGTGTATATGACAATGCACAACAACACATCAACGGTCACGACGTTCCCGAGTTGAGAGGAAAATGCCGCCGCCAAGGTGGCCGAGAATAAATGCAAAATAAACAAGAGGAAAGGAACGCAGGATGGGAATAAAGAAAACAGAAGGCGAACGCAAAATGTCGCCGCAATAAAGAAAGCGAGCGACGAAGGCAAGAGACGAAGGGCGTTGGGGAGGTGAAGGATAGGAAGGAGGCAAGTGCAAGGCAGACATGAGAAAGGAAGGGAAGTGCAAGCAGAGGAAGGTACAAGGAGCGAATGTGAGAAGGGCAGAGGAAGTCAAGACGGAACAGGCGAGGTTAGGACAGGGCATGGTACATAGACGGCATCTGGAACCTCACGACTGGGATGCTAACGCATCGGACTCTGCAAAAGCGCCAGCAGGACAATGGAAGGAAGACCTAGGAAGGGCACGAGGACAAGTTGTGGGAGAACGCGATGTAAGAGGCCCATCAGGTGCTAGGGCGCTTGGAAATTGGGACGATGGAGGATTGCTTCCACTTAGTACCGGGGGCAGAGATGTGGGGCAAGGTAGCCTGGGGAGAGACAGGAAAGACTCGCCAAAGAGTTCCGAAGGGCGTTGTCCAGCAACGATTTAAACGCATTGGTTGGAGATAGCAGAGGCAGCTATGGGAGGATGGACATCAACCGCAGAAGAAGCGGAGGAGAGGAGCGACTGGTCAGCTTCAGGAACGGGAAGGACGGACTGCAGAAAGAATTTAGTAATGAGGCAGACCAGTACCGTCTCGAGTGCATCCACAACGCGAGCGATAATAGCGTCAACAAGATCGGGACTCAGTTGAATGGCGGGTGGGAGAAGAAGAAGCCTCAGGGGCGAGAGAAACGTCAGTGACAAACAGGTCAGGTACAGGCAAAGGCAGAGGGGAAAGCGTCGGGTGACAAGGAACTGGGGCAGGATGAGGCAAAGCATGACTGGAGGGCGGAGTGACGGCGGGAAGAGCCTCAGTGAGCGCCGCAACATTGGAAGGACACTGCTTGAAAGTGATGGCATGATCACCACCACAGTTGGGGCAACAGAGCTTGTCGGACTCACAGTCACGAGTGTAATAGGAACCAGAGCATTTGCCCCAATGGACGTCATTGGTGCAGCCATGGGAGGTATGGTGAAAATCCTTGCAACAAAAACACTGAGTGGGACAGGAAACGTACACCTTCAATTTATGGAGAAAGCAATTAATCCAAACCCGATCAGGGGAAAGGGAGGGAGTCAAGAAAAGTGAGGAAGGCAGTGCCGGTATCACACAGGTCGCCATCAATCCTACGCATAAATTTCTTGACCCCAAAGATCGGAAGGTCAGCATCCTGCAGTTGCGCCTAGATATCGTTATCTTGAGGTTATCTTGAGATGATTTTGGGACTTAGCGTCCCCGTGGCCCGGTCCTCGACCAGGCCTCCTTTTAGTTACACACCCCCCAGGAAGCAGCCCGTACCAGCTGTCTAACTCCCAGGTACCTATTTACTGGTAGGTAACAGGGGCATCAGGGTGAAAGAAACATTTTGCCCATTTGTCTCCACCTCCACCGGGAATCGAACCCGGAACCTCAGGACTACGACTCCGAAGCGCTGTCCACCCAGCTGTCAGGCGTCCTATCGTCCATACTAACGTCAACAACATGCTGGACCACATATCGTATCAAATGGTCACCCAGAGGTGTATAACAACGGACCTTATAACCACAGATATCAGTAATGTCCGAAAGTACTAAGTCCCCGGAGGAAGCATGGTCCACGGCAATCAAGTTCCTGCGTTTATTCAGCCTGAAATCGTGAACCTTGATCTTAAAGAACTTGGGAATGGCTTGATAGAAAAGACTGCGTGCCCTACTATTTCCAAAAACACTTCAATCAGCGGACGTATCGGCATCAAAGGCGATGATGAACGTACGTAGGCCAGGAGAACTCGTCTGATAGTGAGGGAGTGGAGGGCATGAAAACAGAGGCTGCGGGGGGTCACAGGACACAGGCGACGTTTCACCTCCAATCTATTAGCGTTACTATGATGTTTACTGTTAAGAAAAACACCCTCGGGATCCCCCCTCGAAGACCGGGAGAACGTCGTGACCGGAATGAGTGCCAAGGGACAACAGGTCCCAAAATCCCTCAAAGGGATAAAAAATATCCACGGGAGAAACATTGCGCGAACCACCATCCGTCACCATGGTCGGCCGGCAAGTCCCCAAAAATTTAATGTTAATTATGTTACCCATTTCAGTTAATTACACCAAGCACTATTATTCTCATAGTTTATTACACAACAGATTTCCTGCTTGTTAAAAAATAATTAAAAATGATAGTTAGCATTACCCAGGCTTATACTTGTCATATCTCATTCTAAAGTGTTGCAGATAAAATTAAAATGTAGATCTAAGAGTACAAGTTGGCAGTTTGAAATTCAAAAATATGATATTGTTTTGAGACAATGATATAGCAATGCAGGTTATGTTCACAATTTAATGAAATAATGCAGATAGCCCTCAGTGTGGACTTTATCGAACAAACTGAGCTACATACTTTCTTTGCATTAGTAAAATTAAGGCAATTCTACAGATTTAAAATGGTCCATGAGACACCCTGTGGGCACCAGGTAACTCTTGCATGACTGCATTTACAATATTGTCCAGTTCGGCCATGGCTCCTGCACCCACGTCCCCACACGCCAGACGTTTGCTCACCACACATACCTCTATATAACCCAATTCCTGAAAACACAGAACAAAATGGTCACATTAATTAAAAATAACAAAAACAGCACTGAATGTAATGAAATGCCAATTTCTGGGTGAGCCTTGAGGCTCCATGAAGCTATCACACCAATTCAGTGCCATACTACTAGGTGCCATCAGTCGCAGAGTTCTAGTGGCCTACTACGGACCACGAGCCAGAATTTGGCCCCCTCAGAGTGGTGCAGGGAGCAGTGGCCTTTGAACACTTTACATTTGAAGTTAATTATAATTGTCACCACCAGGAAAGGCACCCAGAGAGGTAAGCTAAACAAAACAGAATACTTCATTGTTAGAACGAGACCACAAAACTGCAAAAAAACTCCAACAATGAAAACAAACCACAAAAATTATGTGAAATTAGTGCAAGCTAGTTTGCCCTACCTTCCACCCTCATTTGGGAGGAGGGAGGTGGTCTGGGACAGCCCAGCTGCTCCAACCAACCGAGTATTCTCGGTTGGCGGGAAACTGCGCCAACCGAGAAAACTATTTTTGATTTTTCGGTACCAATTCTAAATGTGTACGAGGTTGGTTGTGTACGAAATGGACTCTTAGGACCTCCAGTCAGAGGCAGCCATCTTGAAAAAAATTCCCAGAATGCCCTAGGGCTGCTGGCTGGGTTAGTACTGAATGAGTAACCATGGGCGGCCCACGCGCCTCTGGCTCCCAAACACCTGTCCGACACGGTGTTGAAAGATAACGCGCTGTCTGTGAAATTCAAACCTTATTGTTTGAAGAACATAAGGGTCATAATATTGGTGAAGATAGGCGCAATAAGGACCTAACACAAAGGTCGGATGCAAGTGATACAGCACCTATGAGGTCGCTGGATACAGCGAGCGTATCCAGTTGTAGCTCTGAGCGTCACCCTTGCAATCCTATGCCATCGCCAATTTATTTAGATGATACATAGATGAATCGTTTTCTGCGTTCAGTGATGATGCATCTGATACAAGTAGCATAGATGAACAGTGTTAGCGGCTTTCATGGTGGTGTTTTCCATAGATATTTTCAAGAATACCTGAATCTCTTCCATACTAACGGACACTTTGAGGCAAGCTGAATCTCTTCCTGTGTTGGACCATACAAAGTGATCTTTTCAAGACTACCTTACAAATTTATCTTTTCCTATAATCTTTTCAATACTACTTTATGCTTTACAAGTTTGGCTACATACAACCTACAAGTACTAAAGCCAAGGGTGTACGTGTGTGCGTTATTTGCAAGCACACAGAACGAAGAAACAGGAAGCGAAAATTTATCTGTAGCCGATGCAACGAGAGCGAAGTCGCGCTGTGTACCATGGACTACTTCGTTGATTATTTCTCACTTCCGAAGTACTGAGTGTGTAATACAGTGTGTTACTGTGTAAATAGTATGTGAAACTGTACATATTGTAATTTTAATGAATTTTTAACAGGTAATATTGCGACAATAAACATTTATTGTGGACACATTACTGACACATGTATCACAGTTCCATGGAACATTATGAGCGTTCTACTGTATACATATTGTAAAGGTCACAAATATGCATCATATACAATAAAAAAAAAACAAATAAAACTGCATTGGAAATACATAAAACAAATAATTGAAAATATATTTGTGGCAACACCCGGTGCTTGAATGGCCCGCGCGACCGTGTCCAGGCGAGTCACGCACGGTCGTCCAAGCCCTGATAACGTCACAGCGCACCTTGTCCACGTCCCCACAGCCAGAGTAAGTGGAATTTGGTATTTATTTTTACATAGACATGTTCAGGGAAGGGAATTTATCATTTTACAAAGAAAAAAGAATTTTTGGGGAACACTTTATTTCATGCGCACCGGTAGAATTTCACAATAAACTTGGCGCAGCACGGTGGTTAAAGAACACAATAAAGTAGCTGTTACAATGTAAAAAAAGTGACAGGATGGATAACAAGAAATTTTCAAACTAGAGAAGCTATACCAATGATGATACTTTTCAAGATGTTAGTGCTCTCTAGAGTGGAATATTGTTGCACAATGATAGCCCCTTTCAGAGCTGGAGAAATTGCTGACCTGGAGAGTGTGAAGAAATTCTTTACAGCTAGAATCCACTCAGTAAAACATCTAAACTATTGGGGGCCGACTAAAATGCCTAAATCTGTATTCTCTTGAGCCCAGGCAGGAGATATACATAATAATTTAACGTGGAAAATATTAGAAGGGCTGGTCCCAAACCTGCACACAGAAATAACACCACATGAGACCAGAAGGCATGGCAGGATGTGCAGAATACCCCCATTGAAAAGCAGAGGTGCAATAGGTACTCTGATGGAGAACTCTATCAATATCAGAGGCCCGAGACTGTTCAACACACTTCCACTACACATAAGGGGCATAAATGGTTGACCCCTCACAGTGTTCAAGAGAAAACTTGATAAACATCTCCTAAGGATATCTGATTAACCAGGCTGTGATTCATATGTCAGGCTTTGAGCAGCCACGTCCAGCAGCCTGGTTGACTAGTTCAGCAACCAGGAGGCCTCGTCGAGGACCGGGCCGTGGAGCCCTGAAATCATCGCAAGGTAACTGCAACGTAGGTCAGGTAACAGCACCACAGGGTTCAAGACGAGGAAGTGATAAGATGTCCACAATAGGCGGCCTAAGGCCACACAAGGGAGTGAAGGAACCAGAATGGCCACAAGATACCTGGTTGCCAGGACCCTGTGTGACCTCCAAAACCCCCCCACCCGAATGTCGATCCAAGACATGTTTTCAGAAAACCAGCGTTGAATGTAATGAAACGCCATTTTCTGAGTGAGACCCGGAGGCTCCCCGGAGCTTACTAGGCTGATTCATGTGTATGGAGTTCTGTGGGTCTACCAGGGACCACGAACCAGAACCTGCCCCCCTCAAAGAGGCAAGGGGAGCAATGGCCTATAGAAACCCCCTGTATGGTTGGAAGCATTCTATGTCTGCCATCGACCGGGTCAGGCACCCAGTAAGGTAAGCATCCCAAAACAAACCCTTATTCTGGTGAAAGTAGTGCTACCAAAAGCCGAAAAAGTGGATAGAACTCCCCTAAACGAAACGAGCAAATGATCATGACGTCACACGTCGCCGCACCGCTGTCTGCGCAGCTCCCCCCTCCCCGGGAGGGAGAAGGGGGAGCCCCAGACCCCCCATGGTGGCAATCCACCCATCAGTTCCGAGGCTGGATGTCAAAACACACGAATAACCACCGACCGGGGGAAGGGAGGAATGCCGGGGAGTCTCCGGGTCTCACCCAGAAAATGGCATTTTGTTACTTTTAACGCTGGTTTTCTGGGGGAAGCCCCTTCAGTACCCCGGAGCTAACTACCCACAGAGGAAGTACATAGGGACATAGGGATCTACATGGGAGGCGGTCGTTGCTCACTCCACAACTTGAAGTCAAGACAACCGTCTGCAAACGCTGACCCATAACGACACAGGCCCGACTAGCCCAAGGGACATGCACGAGGGAACGAGCAGCCAGGACCCTGTATGACCGCCAAAAGCCCCGTGCTCGAGTATCAGCCCAGGACATGGTGCCAAAAACGGCAGCAAGCACAGTGAACGCACGAACGTCAAGGGCACGGGGATAGACCGCAGGCTGGCTAGCCGTAAGAACACTGCAGATGTCCTGGAAGACCCGTACCTGCGAACAGGGAAGAAAGGGAAACCGGATCAACCTAAAGTGCGTCCTCAGACACAGAGGCCGAAGTGCGCAAGTAACGGCGAAGAGCCGCTACCTAACACAAAACATGATATACCCCCGGCCCAACTAACCAAGCATCAACAACCCAGGGACCTCTCTGGAAAGCAGCAGTCTCAATCTTTGCAAGAAAAGAAGGAGACGGCTGCAGACGACAACACCATCACGAAGACCGAAAGAGCAGAAACCCCCGCGCTGTAGGAGAGCATGAAGCTCCCCAACCCGACCCCCAGACGCCAATGCCAACAGAAAAGTAGCCTCGGAGAACAAACCTGAACTGAAGGAGCCATAACAAACCGAGGAGAAGAAAGAAAAGAGCACGCTGTCCAATGACCAGGACGGCTCAGGTGGCGCAAGAGCAGGCCGGAGGTGAAACAATGCACGAGACAGTTTGCGAAAGTGCGCAGAATTAACACTTTGGCGTACCCCGCGCGCCACCCTTCAACTGTGCGATATGGGCCCCAGGGTGTCACGGGAGCGTGCGTAAATTCTGAAAAGTGTATACTCTCTTCAACTTCGTCACCTTAATTCTCGTCCTACGAGATTAAATTTGGTATCATTGTGTTCGCAATAGAATTCTCTACAGCACTAAATGCATATAAACTCCAAAAGCCCGGCTAATTACCCGCAGCAAACAGAGAAAGTGCGAATGAGTTACCCAGGAGCGCGCAAACGCGATAAAATGTTTTCACTATTTTCACTCTGGTCACCTCAATTTTTGTACTAGGTCTTTCATTTTGGTCTCAATGGGTTCGCAATAGAATTCTCTAGAGGAACATTAGCATATAAAATAAAAAACCTGGTCACGCTCCAACCGCCGACGAGTTGAAGACGGGCCACGCGTTAGCCGCGAGTGAGCACTCAGACGCCTTCCAGCTACACTCCCAATTCCCTTCCTTTTCAATCCTTTCTTTCACAATTTTCTTCCTGGAAGGGCCTTGTTCATGATCACTATCCATCGTGGAGTAAGCGTAGATAGTTTCTAAAGCCGCAGTAAGAAATATAGCCACGGAAAATAGACGAAATGTTCACACGTTTGAGATGTGAGGGGAGGCGACATTGGTCACAACAGTGGAGCGAAAAGAATGGGCCGACATCGTGTGCCAAGCCACCTGAAGGCCACGAGGCTCAACAAAGAAAATGGGAAGACATCGGCGCACATTTTAAAACCAGTCCCAAAAAAATCGGATAAAAACCTGATTTTTGGCGATTATTTAAAGTGGATGACGCAATGCTGCGTCATCCCCGGTATTACCGCCAGTAAACAGATGATGCAATGCTGCATCATGCCCGGGCGAAAGTGTTAACATCAAAACCGAAAGCAAGCCGAAGCGACTCCGCCATCGCTGCACAATAGAACTTAGCAGACGAATCACCCAAAGCAACCAGCCCCAAAGAACCAAGGACCGCATTGATTCAGATAATGAACCACCGGGGAGCAGTCCAAATGGAGCCGGATCATCGATCTGCGAGTGACCCGAACCCTCCGATGCACCCGCCACACCATCGCGAACTCCCGCACAGTGCTGTGGGCCCAACGGAAGGACGGACCTCACCGCCTCTGGCCAGCCTGGCGAGCACTGGTCACAAAGCCCCAGCCAAGAGACGACGTGTCCTTGAACACATTGCGTGAGGGCTCGGGTAGGCGCCAAGTCACTGAACCCCGAAAAACCTGAAGAGGAAGCCGGCGACGCAGCAGCTGACACGGCACATGGAGGTCAAACAAGGCAATTGCGAGAGAAGCAGAAAGAACATCCCTGAAGGAACCAGAACAGCCGACGAATCCAAACCCGACCCGGCGGGTAGACCATCGCGGCAAAGTTCAGACTCCCGCACAAACCTTCAAGCAACCACCTCGTGATTCGGGATCCCTCTAGAAACAAGTAAAGGTGGGATTGCACCCAAGCCGCCAGAGAGAGAGAAGCGGTCAGTGTGTCCTACACGAAGCCCAGCCAAGACCGAACCTGAGAGGAACCTAGATGGGACTTCCTTTCCAGTTCACCATGAATCCAAACTCGGTGAGCTCGGAAACAACCAAATCCCTGGCGAGCAGACACACGGACTGGCTGAGAGCCCACACCAGCTAGTCGTCGAGGTAGGCCAGAACCCAAACCCCTAACAGATGCAAACGGGCCACCACAACCCAGGTAAAGCGTGTGAACATGCGAGGAGCCAGATTCAAGCTGAATGGAAGGCAACGAAAGCGATAAGCCTGATGCACCAAAATAAAACCTAGCCAGCCCTTGAACCTCGGATGAATTGGGATGCGGTCAGAGGTCCAGAGACACAATCCAAGAGCCTGGCTCCAATAGAAGAAGACACCTGGGACAGAGTAGTCATCCGAAAGGAGGGGCAATAGACCCAGGTGTTCAGATGAGACAAGTCCAGAATGAACCGCAGGTCCTCACAGTCCCGTTTTGGAACTGGAAACAGGCGGGAAACCCACCTGAGGGACGAGGTCGTTTCAACCCCGGCCAAGTAAACCCACTCAAAGATGACTCAACAGCACAGGATAAGATGCCTGCCACGCCAGCCCTGAACCCCCTGAAGGAGGAAGGGCCACCCAACGCCACCGCAAGCCGCATGAAACGACCTGAAACGCCCACAAATATTTAGGACCAGGAGTGAGCAAACTGCGCGAACCTCCCCCCCTCCCATCGCCCCATTAATGAGATGAACCGTGGAACGAGCCGACGCCCCTTACAAGAAACTGACCAACGAACAGAGCAATCACCACGCCAATCAGTGTCATTGGTTCCGAAGGCTGCACCGGTTCCAAAACTGGCACACCTGGCCTACCACAATGGGAGGAACCCCGAGCCCTGGCACGAAACTTCCGGGAAGACTCCCGGCGGGCTCCCCGGAGAACCAATAAGTCCAACATGGGACGACAACTAGAAGAGGCCGCTTGCAGATACTACACCATGAGACGAGAAGCAAATAACAGACACCGCTTCCTGCAGGATCAGCGCAAACAGCTTCAACAGTGCAGCCGACACCTGCACCGCTGAGGCTAGCGCACCAGACCCAGGATCAGCACCCAGCGCCTCCAGGGGAAAAGAAATGCAAGACCGAAGCCAAAGACACCTAAAGACACACCACAAACAAACTGACAGTCAGAGAGAAACAGCAACTACTGCGTGGAAATAAAGCTAACTGCACCAGCTGCCGTGCGCCCCACCAAGCAAACAACACTCCCCTACCCGGAAAAAGACGGTAAGTCCTAGACCCCTGACGAACCCAAGGGCGAAGACTACAAGCAATGAAGTCCTCAAACGGGGAGTGATTCCCGAACGCCCCAGGGAAGAGAACCCAGACACGCAAAGGCAGTACTCACGGAGCACCTAGGGAAGGTCACACTAGGCACATGCTGTTCCTGTACACTAAGACACCTGGCCACCACACCAACACACAGCTGGAACAGCCACACAGGGCAAAAATCCAGAACAGGAACTAAAGGCCAGAGGTGACCGATATGATTGTCAGCATATCAGTTCAAGAACTAGAGGTGGTGGACTGCCAGCCCCCCTCCCCCCCTTTGAGGGGAGGGGGTTAGTAAGGACCTCTAACACTAAGGGCCTCCTGGGCCTCCGCCGGGGAAAACCGGGAGGAAGGAAACATCTGGAAGGACGAATCTGGAGACCCAAAAGGTACACAGAAACAAACCCTAAGGAGGGAGCCACACCCAATGCAAATTCATATAGGGTAGGGGGGATAAGAAAACCCCATATCTTGCAACAAGTACAGTTGAAGGCCACAGGGCTAGCAACACTGCAAACAAGGCATGACACAGCAGATCTCTCTGAAACTTTTAAAATATTGAACAAGTTATAGGATGTTGATCCAGACAATTTCTATAAAAGGTCAGATGTAACACAAACAAGGAGCAATTGTTTCAAGCCTCTGCCTGTGTCGGAAGGTGCAGAACCCGGATCAGACTAAGCCACATCCCGAGCTAAACCCTGCTCTGATTTCGAAGGTGTGCAGAAGGTGCCTGTCGGAACCCCCGGTCGAATCAACCAACACCTAATCCAAGTTCCCTAAACACCAAGCAAGGCAAATCGAAGGCAACAAACCAGGCACTCACACCCTAGTCTGCTGCAAAATCTTAATCGCAAGGCGGTCATTGCCTGAAACCTCTGAACTTCAAGAGGCGAATGGGTAAGATGAGTCACATGGGGAACAAGTCCCACATGACTCTGGGTTGAAGGTATCATTGGCCCAACAGGCAGCATGTATGAATGTTGCCAGGTGGCAGATGTGACAAACAACCCTCAAATTCGTACAAGGCGAGAGCAGGCTCAGAAAAGGTATCCGTAGTACAACCAAGCCCACGGGGGTTTTCCTGGGCCTGCAGGGCGCACTCGCCCTGCAGGAAGGCCAGGCACTGGGAATGCTAAGCTGGTTACCGCTGAACAATTTATTGGACAGGCAACCCTGGCCATTCAAAACCAATGGAAAAGTCAAGGGGGGGCCAGCAAGGGAGAATTTACAGTTGGAAAGCTTTAGGACACCTAATGAGGCTTAACGAAGAAGCCCCCAAGCACAAGGACAATGACTAAAACCCCCAAAAATTGGACAAGAAAAAAGTCCAGAACCCCCAGGACTAAACTTTGGAGAACAAACAACTAAGGAGAATGTAGCACCACCTAAGCAATAACCATCTAATTCGGCGTGCCGATTAGGTTGGTTGAACCACATTGCGCCCCAGCAGCAAAAACACTCCCAACCCAAGGAAAGACAGACAGTCCTAGACCACCAGCTTACCAAACAACCCCAAGTGATGAGACCCATGAAGGAAGTATCCTGAACACCCCAGGGAAGATTACCCTGACTGTGCAAGGGCAGTACTTAAGGAGCACACAGGGAAGATAACCCTGAGCATATGCTTATAAGGTGCTCCAAGCACCCTGTTACTCCTGGCTCACACTACACAAATGTATATAAGAACAGCCCAAGGGCACACATCACTAAACTAAAACAGGAGACTGGAGCCAGTGAACTGAGAGGGTGACCTGCACTGTGCTACATCAGTGTAAGAACTGATGGTGGAGGCAGTTGGCTGGCCCGGCCTGCCTCCCTCCTCCCCCCAAACAGAGGGACGAGGTAGTGTATTCTAGTGTGTGCTAGTTTCACAAATTTTTGATAGTTTGTGTACAATATTGGGGAAGTTCTTTTGGCAGCTTTGTGGCTGTAGTCTCGTTTCAAGTTTGTTTTGTTTTCTCCTTTTCCGGGAACTTTTCCTGGTGGTGGCAGACATGAATAACTTTAAATATAGTTTCCATGGTGCCAGAGCTCCCTTCACCTCTCTGAGGGGGCCAGGTTCTGGTTTGAGGTTCCCGGTAGGCCACTAAGAACAATCATTGTATGGCACTGAATCAAAGTACAGTAATAGCTTCAGGGAGCCTCCGGGGCTACCCCCCCCCCAGAAATGCACACTTGCCCCTAAGCACTTGTGTGTGTGCCAAACATGGTATATTCCACCATCGTCATATTAGTCAAACACAACTTCACTTCCTCCATTTTGTTTTCAGTATCCAATACCTTGTTTTCTCCTCTTCATGTTAAACATGGAATTTTTTGTTATATACATTTTTCCCACATGAAATATTTCTAAATACACATACTTTTTTGTTCAAATACACTCCTATATTTTTTCCTATTCCTAGTCTTTCTCTCTGTCTATACAGTATACCTAGGTCATAAAAGCATTTGTGTGTACGTCTGATAACATACTACTTGTGAAGGAGGAAATGTATATGTTTATCTCTCAGAATGTTTGGTAATGTGTTTATTTGTGATGTGTGTCTATGTATGTATTAACACGTTGTACTGAATGGGGTGAGAATAGCTTGAGCTACCTCATCCCTTTGTGTGTATTTTACCTCAATAAACTTATTTCAATTTCAATTTCAGTCTTTCTCTCATATTATAATTTTTCAATTTATTCATTTATGTAAATTTCAAATGAAAATACTGTGTTCTGTATAAATTTTGAGCATTATTGTACAGTACTACTCTTACATACAATATGACTGCTTCTTACCCATGATTAAGCTTACCTTCAGAATTGAGGTGTGTCTCATAGTGAGAGGATGTTTGAACATGTGTGTATTCATTGCTGGACAGAAGACAAGAGGGCGTGCAGTATCCCAAGCACGCACTATGCATGTAAGAAGATTGTCACACAGTCCCTGTGCAATCTTAGCCATGGTATTTGCATCAAGTGGAGCAATTAACATCACCTGTGCCCACTCTCTCAACTGGACGTGTAGAACTGGGTCGCCACGACCATTCCACACTGCCCACTCATCATAGTCCAGTACAAAATTTAGATCAGGATATAAAGACTTCAAGGTACCATCATCATTAATAGTTTGCTTGCTACTTTCAATGGGAGTCTGCCTTCCGCAATGGCTGCACTGATCACTGCTACTGTTTTGATCCTCGCTGTCACTGCCTCTTAACTCCCCATTATCTGTCGACTTTCTCTCCGGTTTGACAAAACTAGCGAGTCCTCCATGAACTGGTCCATGACTAATTGTTTTATCTGCCCTAGCCTGACATTTGAGAAAGTGACAAGCACGCTCAGTTGGAACAATAACAACACTTGCTCCACGTTCTTGCAGCCTTCGTGCTAATTCTGGGACTTTGATAGTTGCCACACTTCCTGTGCAGCCCAGCACCACCCTTGGGCCAGTGCTTGTTTGAGGTAACCATGACATTGTCTGAAATAAAACTGTAATATATTAGTAGACTTTACAAACTTAACTAATTAATTATTTCACATGTTGTAGCTAATATCATAGGTTTAACACAAGAATGGCCCCATGTACTGGGCTTAGAAAATCTGAGGTAAGGTAGGGCAACAGAGCAAGACTTGACAGTTTGCCAATTTCTGGGAGGGACTTTTCAGTAGATTCCTGATCTTAGCTCTAGTACTATCAAACCTTAGCCCAGCACTCGCCATGCTTCTGAGACCCATCCCTCACCTAATTAATGTCACGATCACACTCGAGCTCGCTCTTCAAGGTGATAGGTGCAAGGGATCACAAACCACAGAACAAAAAGATATCTTGAAAGAAATGAGGCACCCCCAAGGAAACAAAAACCAGCGTTGAATGTAATGAAATGCCATTTTCTGGGTGAGCCCCGGAGGCTCCCTGAAGCTATCAGGTTGATATGTGTTATATTAGTCTGGGGCATCAGTCAATTGGAGTACAGCCTGCTGGGGACCATGCGCCAGAACCTGGCCCCCCCCTCAGAGAGACAAAGGGAGCAATGGCCTATGGAAAACCCCATGTATTTGGAGGCATTCCATGTCTGCCATTGCACCTGAAGACCGAACAGAGAGGCAGAACTCCCCCTACTGAAAGAAATAAGCAAACAAGCAAACATCACACTCTGCCGCCGTACCACATGTCCATGTAGCCCTAACCTCCCTGAGAGGGGGGAGGGGGAACCCTGGACCCCCTGCCCCGGCTACACAACAACTCCAGTTCGGAAGCTAAGCATCAAAACCCATGTGAAAAACTGCTCACCGGAGGGAGGGAGGGATGCCTGGGAAACTCTGGGGCTCACCCACAAAATGGCATTTCATTACATTCAACGCTGGTTTTCTGTGGGAAGTCCCTCCGGCTCCCTGGCGCAACCTAACCAAAGACAAGTAAAAGAGGGACTCACCCGGGAGGCGGTTGCCATGAGCACATCAACTTGAAGTTGAGACAACTGGCTGCAACCTGCAACCCAAAGCCACACACGAACGACTAGGACCGAGCAGTCAACACATGCTGACTAGATAATGAGCAGCCAGGATCCTTCTTGATTTCCAAAATCCCTGTGCCCAAATGTCAGCCCAGGAAATGTTGCCGAAGACGGTAGACAAAGCAGCAAATGTACGAATGTTGTGGTCACAAGGATAGACCGCAGGCTGGCTAGACTTAACACTATCGCGCTCCCGACATGCGCGCCGCCAACATAGAGGTCATGCGCCCAACGTGCGGGCGAATGTGCGGGCAAGTGTGTGGCGACACTGAAATGTGTATACTCGTTTCAGTTTTCTCACCTTAATTCTCGTGCTATGTCGCTTGTTTTGGAATCATTGTGTATGCAATATAATTCCCTACAGGTGTGTATGAATATAATGTACAAAAGCCTGGAGTGCCTCCCCGCAGGAAAGCCTAAAGTTACCCGTAAACGAGCACCAATCTGTACACCGCAACCTAATGTGTATACCCGTTCAGTTTGATAACATCAATTTTTGTGTTACATCTTTCATTTTGGTATCAAATTGTTCGCAACGTAAAGGTGCGCATTTTAAAACTAGTCCCAACATAATAGCACAATAAATAGAATTTTAACAAATATTTTAAAATTTTGACCAAAAACCTGTTTATAATCTTTCAAGTGTTCGGACATCAATTTTCATGTTACATCTTTCATTTTGGTATCAAATTGTGTGCATTCTAAAGGCGCTTATTTTGAAACTATCCCGAGGTCAATCAGATAAAAAATGAATTTTATACAAATATTTTTGTAGTGGACGTAAGTCCTGTCCACGGCTACCTGGTTGATACCTGGTTGATGGGGTTCTGGGAGTTCTTCTACTCCCCAAGCCCGGCCCGAGGCCAGGCTCGACTTGTGAGAGTTTGGTCCACCAGGCTGTTGCTTGGAGCGGCCCGCAGGGCCACGTACCCACCACAGCCCGGCTGATCCGGAACTTCTCTTAGAAAATCGTCCAGTTTTCTCTTGAAGATGTCCACGGTTGTTCCGGCAATATTTCTTATGCTCGCTGGGAGGACGTTGAACAACCGCGGACCCCTGATGTTTATACAGTGCTCTCTGATTGTGCCTATGGCACCTCTGCTCTTCACAGGTTCAATCTTGCATTTTCTTCCATATCGTTCACTCCAGTACGTTGTTATTTTACTGTGTAGATTTGGGACCTGACCCTCCAGTATTTTCCATGTGTATATTATTTGGTATCTTTCTCGTCTCCTTTCTAGAGAGTACATTTGGAGAGCTTTGAGACGATCCCAATAATTTAGGTGTTTTATCGCGTCTATGCGTGCCGTACATGTTCTCTGTATTCCCTCTATTTCAGCAATCTCTCCTGCTCTGAAGGGGGAAGTGAGTACTGAGCAGTACTCGAGACGGGACAACACAAGTGACTTGAAGAGTACAACCATTGTGATGGGATCCCTGGATTTGAAAGTTCTCGTAATCCATCCGATCATTTTTCTGGCTGACGCGATATTTGCTTGGTTATGCTCCCTAAACGTTAGATCGTCGGACATCATTATTCCCAAATCCTTGACATGCTGTTTTTCTACTATGGGAAGATTCGATTGTGTTTTGTACCCTGTATTATGTTTCAGATCCTCATTTTTGCCGTACCTGAGTACCTGAAATTTATCACTGTTAAACATCATGTTATTTTCTGCTGCCCAATCAAAAACTTTGTTGACATCTGCTTGTAGTTTTTCAATGTCTTCAGCAGAGGTAATTTTCATGCTGATTTTTGTGTCATCTGCAAAGGACGACACGAAGCTGTGACGTGTATTTTTGTCTATATCAGATATGAGAATAAGGAACAGTAGCGGTGCAAGGACTGTACCTTGAGGTACAGAGCTTTTAACATCGCTTGGACTCGATTTTATCTGATTGACTGTTACTCTTTGTGTTCTGTTCAACAGGAAATTGAGTATCCAGCGTCCTACTTTTCCAGTTATTCCCATTGACCTCATTTTGTGAGCTATCACCCCATGGTCACATTTGTCGAACGCCTTTGCAAAGTCTGTGTATACAACATCTGCATTTTGCTTTTCTTCTAGGGCTTCTGTGATTTTGTCATAGTGGTTGAGTAACTGTGACAGACAGGATCTTCCCGCTCTAAATCCATGTTGTCCTGGATTGTGCAATTCATTGTTTTCCATAAAACTAGAAATTTGATTCCTAATCACTCTTTCAAACACTTTTATTATGTGTGATGTTAGTGCAACTGGCCTATAATTTTTTGCCAAGGCTTTACTCCCCCCTTGTGCAACGGAGCTATATCTGCAGATTTAACTGCTGCTGGTATCTCCCCTGTATCCAGGCTCTTTCTCCATATTACGCTGAATGCTCTCGCTACTGGTACTTTACATTTCTTTATGAATATTGAATTCCATGAGTCAGGCCCAGGAGCTGAGTGCATAGGCATATTATCAATTTCTCTTTCAAAGTCTTCCGAGTTTGTGGTAATATCCGTTATATTATCTGCAGCTTGAATGTCATTCATAAAGAAGCTGTCTGGGTCATCAACTTTCATGTTGTTTATTGGTGTGCTAAACATAGCCTCATACTGGCTTCTTAGAATTTCACTAATCTCTTTGTTGTCCTCTGTGTACGTACCTTCATTTGTAATTAACGGTCCAATACTGGTCGAGGTTTTGGATTTTAATTTTGCGTATGTGAAAAAATATTTCGGATTTTTCCTTATCTCTTGTATAGCTTTCTGTTCCAATTCCATTTCCTCAGACTCATATGATCGCTTCAACGTTTGTTCTATTTCCTCAATCTCCCTGCTTAGGCTTGTTTTCCTTGCTTGTGATAGTTGTGTCTGCCGAAGCATTTCCGTTATTTTTTTCCTTCTCCTGTACAGTCGTCTCCGTTCTCTTTCTAGAGTGGTCCTCTTTCTGCCCCTCCTCACAGGTACGTGCTTCAAGCAGACCTTGTAAGCTTCAGCTGTCAGTTGAGCTATTCCCTGTGTGGGAGTTTCGTCGCTTAAGACCGTCTCCCATTGAATGGTTGCAAGGTCTACATTTATTTTTTCCCAGTCAATCCTCTTATTGTTGAAATTGAATTGATTGAATATTCCTTCTCGCTTGTTGGGTCTCTTAGACCTACTACCGTTATTTATGCTAGTTCGCACTTCAATGAGCTTATGGTCTGAGTATGAAGTATCTGAGATTGTGATATCCCTGATTAGTTCATCATTGTTTGTGAATAACAAGTCTAGTGTGTTTTCGTTCCTAGTTGGTTCTGTAATCTGTTGATTGAGCGAGAATTTGTCACAGAATCTCAAAAGTTCTCTGACCTGTGGTTGGTTATTTCCCGGGTCATTCCCTGCTATGATATTTGTGTTTGCCGTTCTCCATCTTAGACTCGGTAAATTGAAATCTCCAAGAAAGATAATATCTGGAGCTGGGTTTGCTAGGTTGTCAAGTATGTTCTCTATTTTGTGCATCTGCTCTGTGAATTCCTCAATCGTTGTATCTGGCGGTTTATATATTAGAATAATAATTAGGTTTAGTTTCTCTACCTTCATTCCAAGTACCTCTACCACCTCATTAGTTGAGTTTAGTAGTTCTGTGCATACCAGGTCTTCTTTAATATACAGACCTACTCCTCCATTTGACCTAGTTTTTCTATCACATCTATATAGATTATAATTTGGAATCCAGATTTCACCATCCATGTAATCTTTTGTATGAGTTTCCGTGAATGCCCCAAATATTGAGTTTGACTCAATATTTGAGTCAAACTCATGAAATGTATATGTATGCAATGTATTTCATTTCATTTCATGAAATGAAATGTATGCTCGTGATGGGGTGCATCTATCGAGAGCTGGGGTTGTTGCTGTTGCGAACTCGCTAGAAGAAGTGGTTAGAGGTGTTTGTTTGGGTTTAAACTGTTAGTAGATAGAGGTATGGGAATTGATTTGGAGGAAGGAGGTAATAAAAGTATGTGTTTGTGGGAGAAAGGAATTGGCAAAACGATCAGGGAAAGAGAAGGTCCGCAAAATAACAATTCACTTAGGGTATATTACACTAACAGTAGAAGTCTAAGAAATAAAATTAACGAATTAAATGCTCTTGTCTGCACAGAAAAAATAGATATTATTGCACTTACCGAAACGTGGATGAATGTAGAAAATAGAGAACTATTAGCTGAATATCAAATATATGGATTTAAACTATTTCACACAGATAGATATATTAGACGAGGAGGTGGAGTAGCCATATATGTTAGGGACAATTTGAAATGTAGTCTCAAAGAGGGAATCAAAACAGAGCCACACACAGAAACTATTTGGATTGAATTAAACGAAAAAGCTAATAATATTATAATAGGAGTAATATATAGGCCACCAAATTTAGACAGAATGGAAGCAAAGCATCTATGGGATGAAATATCTAGAGCATCTAGATCTAACAGTATTTATGTCATGGGTGACTTTAATTTTAGCGGAATAAACTGGTTGAACAAAACAGGGAATAGTGAAGCAGAAGATTTTCTAGAATTAATTGACGATTGCTTTCTTACGCAACACATTAAGGAACCAACACGGGAAAATAATATTTTAGATTTAGTGTTAACTAACAGGGAAACGCAAATTAATGACATCGAAATAGGGAGTGAGCTAGGGAGCAGTGATCACAAAGAAATCAGATTTAGCATAGAATGGAATAGACCAGTAGGAGAAAATTCTGTTAAAGTGCCAGATTTTCGAAAAGCTGATTTTAATAGCCTAAGAAATTTTTTGGGTCAAATTGATTGGAAAGGCTTGGGTATGGGGTGTGGGCCGGTCTTGGAGCGAGACATGAACCCAGCGATAGGTGACTTGGGTGGGGATTTCGATGTGGATTCAATATATAACTTATTTAAGAATATTCTAAACAAAGCACAGGAACGTAGTATACCATACAAATTGAATAGATCGTATACTAATGACCCAAAGTGGATAACAAAGAATTTGAAGAACCTTATAGGTAAAAAGAGAGCTTGGTACAAAAGGATTAAAAATGGGGAGGTCACTTTAGAACAGGAATTCGTACAACTGGTTAGAAATGTTAAAAAAGAGATAAGGAAAGCAAAAAGAAACTATGAAGTTCGCATAGCAGGGCAAGCAAAGACAAATCCTAAAGGGTTTTTTCAGTTATATCGTACTAAGACTAGGGAAAGGATAGGTCCATTAAAAACTGAGACAGGTCAAATAACAGATAGTGATGAAGAGATGAGTAGTATTTTTAATAAATATTTTGTATCTGTATTTACTAAAGAGGAACTTAACAATATGCCTTCAGCCGAACAAGTCTATGTGGGTGGGGACGAGGACAGGTTGACGAGTTTAGCAGTTACCAGGGAGGATGTTCTTAAACAAATAGTAAAACTCAAACCAAACAAATCCCCAGGGCCGGATGAAGTGTTTGCTAGGGTGCTTAAAGAATGCAAAGAGGAGCTTTGTGACCCACTGTCAACCATATTTAATAAATCAATAGAGTCAGGCAGAGTGCCAGAGTTTTGGAAAGTTGCTAATGTGATACCAGTTTTTAAGAAAGGAGATAGATCACTTGCGTCTAACTATCGACCAATTAGCCTAACGTCTATTGTGGGAAAGTTACTCGAATCTATAATAGCAAATAAAATTCGTCTTCATCTTGAAAAACATAAATTAATAATTGAGTCGCAACATGGTTTTATAAATGGCCGTTCATGTTTAACAAATTTGTTATCTTTTTATTCTAGCATTGTTGAGGCAGTTGATAGTGGTAAGGATTGCGATGTTGTATACCTTGACTTTAGCAAAGCTTTTGATACAGTGCCACATGAAAGACTGATTAAAAAAATAGAGTCTCATGGTATTGGGGGTGCTATATTAAGCTGGATTAGGGCATGGCTATACCAAAGGAAACAGAGAGTTAGTATAAATGGAATCAAGTCAGAGTGGGAAAATGTTGTAAGTGGAGTGCCTCAAGGCTCTGTCCTGGGACCTCTGTTGTTTATAATATATATAAATGATTTAGATTCAGGTTTGAGTAGCAACATTTGCAAATTTGCCGATGATACGAAAATCGGTAGGGAAATTAATTCGGAGGAGGACTCACTATCACTTCAAGTTGATCTAGATAGGGTTTTGAAATGGTCAAAGGATTGGCAGATGCAGTTTAATGCTGATAAATGTAAAGTTCTGAGGTTAGGTAATGATGATAGAGTTACAAGATACGAGCTAGATGGTGTTGTGATTGCGAAGTCGGATTGCGAAAGGGATCTGGGAGTTATGATTAGTAAGAATTTAAAACAAAAGGATCAATGCATAAATGTTCGTAATAAGGCAAATCGGACACTTGGATTTATTAATCGCAGCGTTAGTAACAAGACACCTGGTGTGGTTCTCAAGCTATATCTTGCTCTAGTTAGGCCCCATTTAGATTATGCAGTTCAGTTTTGGTCGCCATATTATAGAATGGATATAAATTCACTTGAACGTGTCCAGCGTAGGATGACTAAGTTAATTCCCCAAATTAGAAATCTTTCATATGAAGAAAGATTAACAAAGCTTAAGTTGCATTCACTGGAAAGGCGAAGAGTTAGGGGTGACATGATAGAGGTTTACAAGTGGATGAATGGACATAACCGGGGGGATATTAATAGGGTATTAAAAGTATCAACACAGGACAGAACACGAAACAATGGATATAAATTGGATAAGTTTAGATTTAGGAAAGACTTGGGTAAATACTGGTTCAGTAACAGGGTTGTTGATTTGTGGAACCAATTGCCGCGTAACATTGTGGAGGTGGGGTCCCTCGATTGTTTCAAGCACGGGTTGGACAAGTATATGAGTGGGATTGGGTGGTTATAGAATAGGAGCTGCCTCGTATGGGCCAATAGGCCTTCTGCAGTTACCTTTGTTCTTATGTTCTTATGTTCTTATGACTCTAATAGGAGGCCATTTATGAACTTAACTTTATTTCTTGACTTTGGCTTTAACCCTTAAACTCTGCTCGTGTATGCTCGTGATGGGGTGCATCTATCGAGAGCTGGGGTTGTTGCTGTTGCGAACTCGCTAGAAGAAGTGGTTAGAGGTGTTTGTTTGGGTTTAAACTGTTAGTAGATAGAGGTATGGGAATTGATTTGGAGGAAGGAGGTAATAAAAGTATGTGTTTGTGGGAGAAAGGAATTGGCAAAACGATCAGGGAAAGAGAAGGTCCGCAAAATAACAATTCACTTAGGGTATATTACACTAACAGTAGAAGTCTAAGAAATAAAATTAACGAATTAAATGCTCTTGTCTGCACAGAAAAAATAGATATTATTGCACTTACCGAAACGTGGATGAATGTAGAAAATAGAGAACTATTAGCTGAATATCAAATATATGGATTTAAACTATTTCACACAGATAGATATATTAGACGAGGAGGTGGAGTAGCCATATATGTTAGGGACAATTTGAAATGTAGTCTCAAAGAGGGAATCAAAACAGAGCCACACACAGAAACTATTTGGATTGAATTAAACGAAAAAGCTAATAATATTATAATAGGAGTAATATATAGGCCACCAAATTTAGACAGAATGGAAGCAAAGCATCTATGGGATGAAATATCTAGAGCATCTAGATCTAACAGTATTTATGTCATGGGTGACTTTAATTTTAGCGGAATAAACTGGTTGAACAAAACAGGGAATAGTGAAGCAGAAGATTTTCTAGAATTAATTGACGATTGCTTTCTTACGCAACACATTAAGGAACCAACACGGGAAAATAATATTTTAGATTTAGTGTTAACTAACAGGGAAACGCAAATTAATGACATCGAAATAGGGAGTGAGCTAGGGAGCAGTGATCACAAAGAAATCAGATTTAGCATAGAATGGAATAGACCAGTAGGAGAAAATTCTGTTAAAGTGCCAGATTTTCGAAAAGCTGATTTTAATAGCCTAAGAAATTTTTTGGGTCAAATTGATTGGAAAGGCTTGGGTATGGGGTGTGGGCCGGTCTTGGAGCGAGACATGAACCCAGCGATAGGTGACTTAAATGGGGATTTCGATGTGGATTCAATATATAACTTATTTAAGAATATTCTAAACAAAGCACAGGAACGCAGTATACCATACAAATTGAATAGATCGTATACTAATGACCCAAAGTGGATAACAAAGAATTTGAAGAACCTTATAGGTAAAAAGAGAGCTTGGTACAAAAGGATTAAAAATGGGGAGGTCACTTTAGAACAGGAATTCGTACAACTGGTTAGAAATGTTAAAAAAGAGATAAGGAAAGCAAAAAGAAACTATGAAGTTCGCATAGCAGGGCAAGCAAAGACAAATCCTAAAGGGTTTTTTCAGTTATATCGTACTAAGACTAGGGAAAGGATAGGTCCATTAAAAACTGAGACAGGTCAAATAACAGATAGTGATGAAGAGATGAGTAGTATTTTTAATAAATATTTTGTATCTGTATTTACTAAAGAGGAACTTAACAATATGCCTTCAGCCGAACAAGTCTATGTGGGTGGGGACGAGGACAGGTTGACGAGTTTAGCAGTTACCAGGGAGGATGTTCTTAAACAAATAGTAAAACTCAAACCAAACAAATCCCCAGGGCCGGATGAAGTGTTTGCTAGGGTGCTTAAAGAATGCAAAGAGGAGCTTTGTGACCCACTGTCAACCATATTTAATAAATCAATAGAGTCAGGCAGAGTGCCAGAGTTTTGGAAAGTTGCTAATGTGATACCAGTTTTTAAGAAAGGAGATAGATCACTTGCGTCTAACTATCGACCAATTAGCCTAACGTCTATTGTGGGAAAGTTACTCGAATCTATAATAGCAAATAAAATTCGTCTTCATCTTGAAAAACATAAATTAATAATTGAGTCGCAACATGGTTTTATAAATGGCCGTTCATGTTTAACAAATTTGTTATCTTTTTATTCTAGCATTGTTGAGGCAGTTGATAGTGGTAAGGATTGCGATGTTGTATACCTTGACTTTAGCAAAGCTTTTGATACAGTGCCACATGAAAGACTGATTAAAAAAATAGAGTCTCATGGTATTGGGGGTGCTATATTAAGCTGGATTAGGGCATGGCTATACCAAAGGAAACAGAGAGTTAGTATAAATGGAATCAAGTCAGAGTGGGAAAATGTTGTAAGTGGAGTGCCTCAAGGCTCTGTCCTGGGACCTCTGTTGTTTATAATATATATAAATGATTTAGATTCAGGTTTGAGTAGCAACATTTGCAAATTTGCCGATGATACGAAAATCGGTAGGGAAATTAATTCGGAGGAGGACTCACTATCACTTCAAGTTGATCTAGATAGGGTTTTGAAATGGTCAAAGGATTGGCAGATGCAGTTTAATGCTGATAAATGTAAAGTTCTGAGGTTAGGTAATGATGATAGAGTTACAAGATACGAGCTAGATGGTGTTGTGATTGCGAAGTCGGATTGCGAAAGGGATCTGGGTGTTATGATTAGTAAGAATTTAAAACAAAAGGATCAATGCATAAATGTTCGTAATAAGGCAAATCGGACACTTGGATTTATTAATCGCAGCGTTAGTAACAAGACACCTGGTGTGGTTCTCAAGCTATATCTTGCTCTAGTTAGGCCCCATTTAGATTATGCAGTTCAGTTTTGGTCGCCATATTATAGAATGGATATAAATTCACTTGAACGTGTCCAGCGTAGGATGACTAAGTTAATTCCCCAAATTAGAAATCTTTCATATGAAGAAAGATTAACAAAGCTTAAGTTGCATTCACTGGAAAGGCGAAGAGTTAGGGGCGACATGATAGAGGTTTACAAGTGGGTGAATGGACATAACAAGGGGGATATTAATAGGGTATTAAAAGTATCAACACAGGACAGAACACGAAACAATGGGTATAAATTGGATAAGTTTAGATTTAGGAAAGACTTGGGTAAATACTGGTTCAGTAACAGGGTTGTAGATTTGTGGAACCAATTGCCGCGTAACGTGGTGGAGGTGGGGTCCCTCGATTGTTTCAAGCGCGGGTTGGACAAGTATATGAGTGGGATTGGGTGGTTATAGAATAGGAGCTGCCTCGTATGGGCCAATAGGCCTTCTGCAGTTACCTTTGTTCTTATGTTCTTATGTTCTTATGTTCTTAACTGCGCAACGCGCCTGCAGGCTCAAGTCTGGTTTGCGCAACGCGCCTCCGGGTATTTGTATTTTTCACGTTCCATTCAAAACTCCCGCGGCTACATGGGGTTCACATCAGCTTCCTCAGGGCTCTTGTAAACAGACGCCATCTTTAAAAAAAATCGTGGTCCACATTCCCGGGTGTGGGAGCCTCAGTAGTGTGTGAGCAACCAAGGCTGGCGCTCGCAGCATGAGCGCACAGCACTGCTGTTCAGCATGTGACCACAGCATTGCCTAATAATGTCAAAATATATATATAAATTGTATTATTTAGTGTTATATTAGAGCCTGAGTGTGATAATGACTGGGTACAATGTTCAAATATCAGTGATTCAATGCTGTTCACGATGTTCACAGCGCTAGCCACAGCACCAGAGCATTATTTCGTTCATCTAGGAATCTTCAAATGATTTCTTAGGTTCTTTTTCAAAATAAACGTGTGGTCAATTATTCATTTACAGGAATTAGTGACCAGGATTGTGATAATAGCAGGAATGTGGTTATAATTAGCGTTGTGCGTAGTATTGTGGAAGGAGGAATTTTGATGAGGGAGGGAGGGCGAGAATTGAGGTAGCCTCAATTGTGTGTGTGTGGCTGCCACTCTTGTTTTGCTCACCATACTAGCTTAGTGGTTCACTATGGGCAACACATATGTACATGGGTATATATAGTGTGTGTATATAGTGTAAGAACAGCAACAGGAGAATGTTGAGAGGAGCTATTTTGGTGAGGGAGGTGACGTAATCGTAGCGTCGTCTGCTGTGTGATTTTTCATGCAGTGTATGGTGGCCACTGTACTGTTTGGACACAATACCGGCTTACTTGCATAGTTCTGGTAAATAAAACATGTAGATAGGTATATAGAACATGTGTAATAAGAACTATAGCAATATGGTGGGAGGAGCAATGTTGGCGAGTAAGATGTTGGAGTGAGGGAGACTGGCTGGGTGTGGCTGCTCTCACTCAAGGTGTTCTGAATGTGTTCATGGCCCATACGAGGCAGCTGCTATTGGCACATACGAGGCAGCTGCTATTGGCCCATACGAGGCAGCTGCTATTGGCCCATACGAGGCAGCTGCTATTGGCCCATACGCGGCAGCTGCTATTGGCCCATACGCGGCAGCTGCTATTGGCCCATACGCGGCAGCTGCTATTGGCCCATACGCGGCAGCTGCTATTGGCCCATACGCGGCAGCTGCTATTGGCCCATACGAGGCAGCTGCTATTGGCCCATACGAGGCAGCTGCTATTGGCCCATACGAGGCAGCTGCTATTATCCCATACGCGGCAGCTGCTATTGGCCCATACGAGGCAGCTGCTATTGCCTATACGAGGCAGCTGCTATTGGCCCATGCGGGGCAGCTGCTATTGGCCCATGCGGGGCAGCTGCTATTGGCCTATACGAGGCAGCTGATATTGGCCCATACGAGGCAGCTGCTATTGGCCCATACGAAGCAGCTGCTACGCGGTGTTCTGAATGTGTTGATGGTGAATGTATATAGTGTGTGACAGTGTATAGTGTGTAAATAGATTGTATATATACACAAATTAGCATGATACATAGTAAATATGTGCTGCATATGTGTACACAAGTTTCATGCACGTAACAGTGTCTACGGACAGTACGGATGTTGTACTGCGATATTATAGTGTACGTGTTCATTATACATTGGATTGGCACATAAAAACAATGAAAATGTATTTGGAAAGGTGCGCAAAAAATGAACGAAAATATATTCGCGGCAACTCGCGCGCCCCGCCCCGAGCGCCCCACCGCCCCCGAGAGCTTACGGCACGGGCGCACGGGGAATGATGACGTCACGCCCCAACTTCCGGACCCCATAGCAGCCAAAGTAAGTACAATTTCGACTTTTTTTTTGCATACCCATACTGAGGGAAGGGTTTTTGACACTTCAAAAAGAAAAAAGATTTTTTTCCAGAGAATTTATTTCCTGCGCACTGCGGGGGTGTCACATTTGGAGGCAACGCAGTTAAGGGGTTAAACCCTGAATGTTTGCAAATATGAATGATTGTCCATATTGTGTGTCACTTCTGGAAGGTTTTGGTAGTTCTCCCTCCTCTCTACCCTGACCCAGGGTGTGTTGTTGTGGCAATGGTTTGTCCAGTTTTGGAAGTGATACTGGGGAGTGTGGTAGTCTCTGTGTAGTTGGGGGGTGTAGTATGTGTGGGCTTGATGACGAACTGTAGTCCAGTCTTGGGCATTTCCCCTTCTCCATCCGTACTCCTGCCACGTTTCTGCCTGTCTGTTTCTCCCTCTGTTTGTACCTGCCTCTAAAAAATTTTCAGGGCTATTATATTGGACTTCTTCTCTTATATAGCGCTGTGTACCTCTGACGTGGAAATCGGGGCAGTGAAGATCGTAGCATTTCCTCTCATTGACTGAGAGTGTGCATAGCTTACGGTGAAAATATCTACACTCTGTATCAAAACGACATCTGCCTTTCCCTAACCAGTTTCGGCATTTCCGTGGGTGCATGAATGAGCATTCCGTGCCTCTGGGCCCATATCTACACTGTCCTTTTGCATAATACCAGCAAATATTTTCATTTGTGATTGTATTATTCTTGTTTGTACCCGTGCACGACTTGGCTACTTCTGTGTTTTTTGTTCCAACTTTCTCGTTTCTGCATTCATTCTCGGTATTGCCCTTATCTTTCTCCTTGTTGCTTTCGTCTTTCTCATTTGTGTTCTCATTCGTCTCATTTTTTCTCTCCTTATTCATATCACCAGTGTGTTCTACAATATTGCCTTCATTTTTGTGTACCTCGACACTATACCCTTCTACATTGCTACTTTGACTCTCTAAATTCTCAGTCCCTGGGTTGTGTTCAGAGTTCGTTGCTGTCTTTATATACTCTGCATATATTTCTGGTAGCTTTTGTGTGAATTGTAGCCTGTGTACTTCAGGAATGTTATTCATTAGTTTGGTGATGTTTTCCCACATCTGTCTGTCTCTTTGACAGATCCAGTAGTTACCTTCCCGGTTCGCATATTGTGTAGGTAATCCTGTACAACTTAGGTGAAATCTTATGTTACAAATGTTACATACAATGCCTACAACACTCTTCCGAAGTGACTTAAGGCAGCCTCCACACACCTCCATGTTGGGTTTGTGATGTTATAATAATATATGCATATATTTAAGTATTATATGTATGTATATATAATATGTATCCAGTATATTTATAATATTACATATGTTTATTAGGACTCGGGAGAAAAAAAATGGATGTGATCGGTGTCCAAAGAGAGTGAGTGTTAATAACCCTGCGGACGACCTGGGAGACCCAAGCCCTGGAAGAGGGTATGAGGGAAACCGGATCAACCCATAGCGCGCCCCAGGCCACCAAGGCCGAGGCGTGCAAATAATGGCGAAGAGCCGCAACCAGACACAACACATGATGCACCCCCAGCCTGACCAACCAAGCATTAATGACCTAAGGGCCCTCTGGAAAGGCGCCATTTCATTCTACACCAGAAAAGGAGACTGCTGCAACCGAACAAACTGACCACCAGGACCGAAGGAGCAGAAACCCCTGCGCTGGAGAAGACCATGAAGCTCACTCACCCGACCAACAGAGGCTAATGCCAACAGAAAAAGAGCCTTGGAAAAACAGTCTTGAACTGAAGGGGCCACTACAAACCGAGGAGAAGAGAGAAAAGAGAGCACCCTGTCCAAGGACTGCTCAGGCGAGGCATGAGCTGACGCCCTAGCCACCAAGGCCAGCACACCAGACGAAGGCCCGGCACTCAACGCCTCCACATCCTAATCAACCCAGTCCAAGGACAGCTCGAGAAGGGAAAAGAAGCGCAAGACTGAAGACAAATGCTGACAGGCGCACAAATCCTTGGCAACAAAAGACGCTGAAAAGGTGGGAATCTGCACGTACAGCTGCACAAGTCCAACATCCCAAGGAAGCACAGGAAGTAACAAGCACGCATTAAGGTGCTCAAACTCGTCTGCCAGTCAGGAAGACCCCGGAACCTCCAAATGCACCCAATACAGGGAAGAAGAACCGAACTCAAACGATGACGGATCAATCACAGAGGCAGAATTCGGGTCTCGCAAGAGGTATGCAGCAGGCACCTCTCGAAGGTGAGGTGCTCACTGGGGGTACTCCGGTGTCTCTCGTATCTCACCTAGAGAGGTGAGATACGAGAGGCAAAAACCCTCCAGAAAGAAGAAGCCAAGGAACCCAAGGGAACCTGGAACCAAACCTGGAGAGGAGCCGACCCCAATACTCATACAGGGAAGGGAGGGGAATAAGAAAACCCTTTCCCCTGCAACAACAAGCCCCCGCGAAGAGGGTACTAAAACCCAAGTGGAGTCAAAGGGGGCCCAAGCCCCCCAGGTCAACTGGGGGAAAGGGCCAGGGAAAAGGCAGAAAAGAAGGGGGCTTACTGGTGGGACCCAGAAGCCTTGGCAGGGGAAACCGACTCGAATGCCTCCATCCCCAACCCGAACGGGACAGTCGCTGAAACTGCCCGAGTCTCATTACCAGCGAAACCCTGCCCCGAGTCTCATTACCCGTGAAACCCTGCCCCGAGTCTCAATACCAGTGAAACCCTGCCCCGAGTCTCAATACCAGTGAAACCCTGCCCCGAGTCTCAATACCAGTGAAACCCTGCCCTGAGTCTCATTACCAGCAAAACCTTGCCCCGAGTTTCATTACCAGTGAAATCCTGCCCCAAGTCTCATTACCATCAGATGTTTGAGAGCCGGGAGAGAGAGAGACAGAGGGAAGGGGGGGGGGGGGGGGGGGGGGGGGGGGGGGGGGGGGGTTGGAAGATGAACAATAGGGGAAGGACCAGGGAGCACGGACGGAACCAAAGTCGAGGCGACTAACACCCCGAGTCCAAAGTCCAGGTCCCTATAACCAAAACGGGGCAGCTTCAGTGCATTCTGGTGGGCAACCAACCTAGAGCATTGCAGCAACCTAAACCTAGCATGCAGCGTGCATGCCACCTGAACCCGAACATCAATGTCATCAGAATAGGTAAATTGGGGAACAAGCAGAGAGCACGACTCGCCAGACTCCGGGTCAAAGGTGTCGTTGACCCAACAGGCAGCATGACGGAGGCAAAACCGGTGACTGTCACCCTGAGACAAAGGCACACAACAACACTCAAACTTGCATGAGGGGAGGTGGAACTCAGAAGATGAATCCATTGGTCTAATGAGACCCAATGGGAATTTCTAGGGCTTGCAGGCTGACTGCTAGGGGAAGCCCAGGCAAGGTACTGCAAAACTGACCAGGCCCAAACTAGCAAGGGAAACTGCTAAAGCGGAACCCCTGCGATGTGTACAATAACGGGGCCTAGAGGAGGGCCACCAAAACAACAGAAATGGACCAATAGCCAACCCAGGCAGACCCCTCCAGGCAAGGAAAACAAAAAGAAAAGAAAAACACCGCAAAAGAACAACGACCCCAGAAGGAACAGAAACTGGCCGCCATGTAGGTAGGCGAGCTGTGCAGTACCTTGCGCCCTACCAGCAAATAATACCACTTCCTACCCAAGGCCAACCAAAGGCCATGAAAACCCCCAGCTGGTTCCAAGGGCAGGCTAATCATCAAGCAGCAAAGACCCCCACGGAAGCGGTTCCCGAAAGTCCTATGGAAGAGACCCCTTAGAACCAAAAAAATTACTACAGAAAGCCAACTGTTGGACAGATCTCCCTAAACGAAAAACAAGCATGACATCATAATCATCACCGCACTGCTGTCTGCGCAGCTACCCCCTCCCTGAGAAGGGGAAGAGGGGAGCCCCTAGACCCTTGCGCCGGCTATCTACACCCCCAGTTCTGAGGATAGATGTTAAAACACGCAAAAACCGCTGACCAGCGGGAGGCAGGGTTGCCGGGGGAGCTTCTGGGTCTCACCCAGAAAATGGCATTTCATTATATTCAATGCTGGTTTTCTGGGGGGAGCCCCTTTGGCTCCCCAGAGTTACTTAACCAAAAATAAAATAATAGGGACTTACCCAGGATTCAGTTGCCGATCGCTCCTCAACTTGAAGTCGTGACAGCAGGCTGCAACCCTCGACCCAATGCAACACACGCCTAATTAGGGGCCAGGAACCCTGACTAGGTAGCGAGCCAGGACCCTGTTTAACCTCCAAAAACCCCATGCCCGAATGTCAGCCAAGACATAACGTTACCATAGACGGGAGCCAAAGCAGCAAATTTATGAACGTCATGGGCACAAGGATAGACCGCAGGCTGGCTGGAGCAAATAACCCTGCCGACGACCTGGGAGACCCTAACCCTGGAACAGGGAAAAAGAGAAACCGGGTCAACCCAAAGCTCATCCCGGCCACCCAGGCTGTGGCGCGCAGGTAAAGGCGAAGAGCCGCAACCAGACACAACACATGATGCACCCCCGGCCAAACCAACAAAGCATCAACAACCTAAGGACCCCTCTGGAAAGCAGCAGTCTCATTCTTCGTCAGAAAAGAAGGAGACAGCTGCAAACAAACTAACCTACCACCAGGACCAAAAGAGCAGAAACATGCTACCTGAAAAGCCATGAATCGCGGGACCTACCACAGGCAAAAAGAGTCAGCATCCCCCACATCGCCCTGTCAACGGGGCGACCCACGAAAAAGTCGATGCGAACCCCGAGAAGCCAACCACCGCACAAAGCAAACACCGTGCCGACCAGATGACGAAGGCCCCCTGGGGAACCCACCAATGCAGAAACTGGCACTATAGGCCTGGCCCAAGATTTGATTACACACTTATTTTTACTATATTCAAGGATTTTGACACTGTGGCTAACTATCTATCACCAAGCACAAGGCCCAGGTCAACCAGACTAAACAGATTTATACAACAGGACAAAAAATAACACAAACATTGCCAGCTGTCTTTGGTACATATACCTGTTCAATGCTCTTCGTACTCTTGTATAAAAATCAGTACCACACTACAGTAAGTCTGCCCTAGTCACTATACCACGTTGGGTGTCTAAGAACATGAGCCAACAAGTGGGAAGGATGTCCTCGCAGCACTGCTGCTCAGAGACACATGGACCAATCTTGGTGCATTGTTTATACTCTTGCCCTGCAGTGTTCAAATTTTTTTTTTTCTGGTTCCCCAACTGTTTATTTTTCATTTCATTTTTCTTAAAACTGGTTTTCTACATTTAACACCTATTTTTGAACATGCTTTCCAGTCACAGAACGTACTCTACTTGGATTAATCTCTTTTAACAATAACAAGTACCTTATGCTTGGTTGGTTCATCCATGGGTGCATCACTTGTGTGATTTTGCATCAAGGGTTTGCACCAAGGGTTTACACCAAGGTTTACACCAAGACAACCAGTGGCAAGTAGGCTGCTGCCTGCATGCCACCGGTTGTCTTGATGCAAACCTAATTTTTTTTGTCGATCCCGATCCTTGGTTCCCTGTTGAGCCACCTTGAGGTCCCTCAGGCCAATGATATTTATAAATATGCAACTTTGGCTGCTGTCATCTCTAATTTGTCCCGGGCTGATATTCAGGTTTGGGGGTTTTGGCATTCTAACTGAGTGATGATGGCCTGATATTTGGATACTGTTCCAGGGCACAGTTGGTTTGTGTGTGGCTTTGGGCTGTTTCTTGGCCTGGCTCCTTCTCTTCATCTTATGTGCCTGCCGCTTCTCCTCCTTCCGTTTCATGTAATGAAACGTCAATTTCTGGAGGAGCCCCGTTGGCACCCTGTCTTCCTCCAGGTTCATCAGGCCATCATGAGTCTGTTCATCAGGTTCAGAACTGACTCGAGGAACCGACCAGGAGCTGGGGGGGCTGGGTCGCCTGGTAGTAGTAATTGGTATTAACGAGTTTCGGGCTTGTTTGAGCGAATTCCTTTGTTCCATGCGACTCATTTGAGGTAGTTGTCATGCAGTTCTGAAGCTTAGTTTTCTCTGAATCCTTCGGTTGTCTGTAAAGCTGCACTGCCTTACTAGGAGGCTTTTTCAGGTGACATTGCAGATTTTACCTGCTCCCTGCATCTATTATGAATAGGCCACTTTCTGGCACTGGTCCTCAGAAGGCCAAACAGCACTATCCACGATTGATGTGACCTTCTACTATGAAGCAATCTCAGGAAGATAGCTTCAGGGAGCCTCCAGGACTCCTCCAGTAATTGGTGTTTCATTACATTCAATGCTCGCGTTTCCCACTTAAAAGTTATAGGCAAAGACCAGTTACTACTCAACTGTACAGGTACTTCCAAAATTTGCTACTGGGTTCTGCTTTTACCTTAAATTATATAATGAAGATGAAGTACTGTAAGGCGTTTCAGGAACGTATGGTGAGCACTTGTTGAAAGATCAGAATATCCAAGCTTGCTCCACTCTTCCTTTGCCATAAGCCCCTTCTCCATGCGACAACCTAGGTATTTCTGGGACTCCTCCCGACACTTACTATTCTCGTTCTGGTTTTCCACGTAGACACAGCATATATCTGTTGATAATGAGAACACTAATATTTTATTCACTCCTGCTTCACACATATACAAAAAGAAAAAACCAGCGTTGAATGTAATGAAACACCATTTTCTGGGCGAGTCCCGGAGGCTCCTCGGAGCTATCCAGGCTGATATGGATACCCTAACTATTTTGCATCAGTTGATGTGGGTGGAGTTCTAGGCCTACCGGGGACCATGAACCAGAACCTGGCCCCCTCACAGAGGCACGAGGAGCAATGGCCCATTGAAATGCACATGTGATTTGGAGCATTCTATATCTGCCATCGACTAGGACAGGCACCCAGAAGGTAAGCGCCACAAAAAACCCTATTCTGGATAACAACTTAAATCATCAAATGAGTGGACAGACCCCCCAAAAGGAAAAACGAACCAACAAGCATGACGTCACACGAGCCGCGCCGCATGTCTGCGCTGCTCCCCCCCCTCCCCGGTAAGGGGAAGGGGGAGCCCCAGACCCTCGCATCGGCAATCCTCACCCCAGTTCTGAGGCTGGACATCAAAAAACGCAAAAAAAGCTCTGACCAGAGGGAGGGAGGGTCACCGGGGAGCCTCTGGGACTCACCCAGAAAGTGGCGTTTCATGACATTCAACGCTGGTTTTCTGGGGGGAGCCCCTACGGCTCTCAGGAGCTAACCTCACTAAATACGAAAATAGAGGGACGCATCCAGGAGGCGGTTGGTGCTCAAACCACAACACAAAGTCGAGACAACAGGCTGCAAACAGCCGACCCAAAGCTACATAGGCCCGGCTAGGCCAAGAACATACACGAGCAAGCGCGCAGCCAGGACCCAGCGCAACCGCCAAAACAACCCTGTGCCTGAATGTTAGCCCAAGACATGCCACCGAAGACGGCAGCACGTACAGCAACCCTACGAATGCCAAGGGCATGGGGAGAGATAGCAGGCCGGCTAGACAGAAGGACCCAGCGGACGACCGGAGAGACCCGAACCCCGAGAACAGGGAAGGGAAACCGGAAACAACCTAAAACGCAGCCCGGCCGAAGAGGCCATGGCATGCAAAGAACAGCAGAGAGCCGCAACCGGACACAAGAAGAAGCACCCCGGCCAACCAACCAAGCAGCAACAACCCCAGGGACCCCTCCGGAATCGAAGGGGCCACAACAAACTGAAGGGAATATAGAAAAGAGCACCCTGCCCCAGCCAAGGACGGCTCAGGTGGAGCATAAGCAGGTCGGAGGTGAACAATGCCCGAGACAACCCGTGAACGGTGCAGAGGGAACAACAAAACCAGAGTAAACCGTAGCAGCTCTGCCAGTGCCGCACGAGACAGGGCGACGGTATGCGGCCAGAAGACGGCTCTAAACCACCATGAGAGGGACAAGACCACGACAACAAAGAGCGCAGTACACCTACAAAGAGACAAAAGAAAAAGAAGGACTGCCAGAAAACCCCATACCGCCGCCGAGACGAAGCATGCAAGTGAGACACATTCAAAAAGCCACCTGATCATCAAACAGATGGGTGAGAGACTCGAGTCAAAAGTACCAGACCAGAAGACTCGAGGAGAAGACCAAACCAGCCCCCGCCACACGCCGGACCGACCATGGAAAAGAGGCGGTGCCATGGGAAAACCCCTGCGTGCAGACTCTAAGCAAGCCGCGCTGGAACCAAGGCTGTCAAAGAACCAAAAGGAATGACCGCCAGAGAACCAGGAACCCAAACCTGGCAAGCCGGGAAAGAACCAACCCGGCTAAGCAGATACGACCCGTCCGGGAGGCCACCCCCACCCCGGGACCCTTGAAGGAACAATAAGCCCGACAACAGACAACAAGAAGCCGCTGCTTGCAGTAACTGCAACTGCAAATTCCGCAAACAGCAAGGGCAAAAAAGGCAGTGAAAAGCCTAAGAGCCAAGGCCCTGACAGAGGCCAACAAGGCACAGAGCATCAACAAGCCGGAACCCGAGATGCGATGCGAAAAACAGTGACACTGCAACACGCAGGAAGATATATATAAGTATCTACCTGTTTTATTCACCATACCTGTGCAAATAAGCTGGTATGGTGCCCAAAGACCATAGTGGCCACCAGTAAACAGCATGCCAAGTCGTGCAGACGACGCTCCTCCCTCACCAAAATGGCCGGCTCCAAACCTCCTACTCTCGCTGTTATCTCACACTATACACACGTTATATATAAGTATCTACATTTGTGTTCACCCATAGCGAACCACTAAGCTGGTATGGTGAGTGCAGTCAATAAAAGGTGGCCCCACACAGTCAGAAGACGGACGCCACAACCCTCCCTCCATGGAGCACAGCGCTAAATATCACCACAATCCTGCTATTATCAGAATCCTGGTCAGTTTTATCACAGTCAGGGGTCTTCTATAATACTATCATTGCTAAATAATAGCATGATCATATATATTATGGCATTTGTAGGCGATGCTGTGGTCACAAGCTGAACAGCGGTGCTGTGAGCTTGTGCTGCGTGCGCCAGCCTTGGTGGCTTGCTCATTACTGACGCTCTCACACCCAAGAATGTTGGCCTGGATTTTTTTCCTAGGTGCCATCTGGCAACTATCGGTCGTGGCTGTACTACAGCTGCCCCTATCCCAGGCGGGGCATTTAAATTATAGCGCTAGACACGAAATCATATATATATGACATGCGTGGTTTCAATTTTGCCACTGAAAGCATATACAGTACATATGATTTGCGCGGTTTAAGGGTTAACCTGTTCCCTCCTATCTCTGCACAAAAAGTTCTATCCAAATACTCACCTGTGAATCTCACACAACCAAAATTTGCTTTGTTATCCTTTACTTTCTGAGCGCTTTGAGGGACCTGTGCTTCGTTGCTTACCCCTTTTGAACAAACTGTGGTGAACGAAATGTGGACGTTTCTTTTCGTTTGGTTCGTTCCCTTTTGAACGAACTGTGGACGAGTGCTGTGGTTAGCCTGCAGGCTCACCACAGCACTCGCCCTCAAACACGGCAAATGAATTAGTCCTTAGGATACCTGTAGGCGGCTTTGTCAAAATCTTCTTAAGACCCCTGTCCTTTATGACTTTTCAAGATGAGGTCTTTTTAATACTGGTCTCCTCCTTTCTCTCTTCCTGATGTTGTTTCAGCTGTCATATCTCCTCCCGTAGGGAATATCCTTAGACTAGTATCACTAAGGGTAAACCCTGGCAGGGTACTGCGAACCAGCGCCCAGGTCTATTAATCTAACTTCTAAAAGCTGAACCCCTGGGACGTGTCCACTCACAGGGGCCTAGCAGGGGGGTACCACCCAGAAACACAAATACTGTATGTATATAACAGGGGGCAACGAACCAAGGCAGACCCCTCCACCAGGCAAGAAAACAAAAACAAAAGAAAACCCCCACAAGAGGACAACGTACCCAGGCAGAACAGAGCCGGCTGCTATAATAGGTGATAACTAGCTGTAATTACCTAAGTGTAATTACCTAAGTGTAGTTACAGGATGAGAGCTACGCTCGTGGTGTCCCGTCTTCCCAGCACTCTTTGTCATATAACGCTTTGAAACTACTGACGGTCTTGGCCTCCACCACCTTCTCACTTAACTTGTTCCAACCGTCTACCACTCTATTTGCGAAGGTGAATTTTCTTATATTTCTTCGGCATCTGTGTTTAGCTAGTTTCAATCTATGACCTCTTGTTCTTGAAGTCTCAGGAAATCTTCCCTGTCGATTTTATCAATTCCTGTTACTATTTTGTATGTAGTGATCATATCACCTCTTTTTCTTCTGTCTTCTAGTTTTGGCATGTTTAATGCTTCTAACCTCTCCTCGTAGCTCTTACCCTTCAGTTCTGGGAGCCACTTAGTAGCATGTCTTTGCACCTTTTCCAGTTTGTTGATGTGCTTCTTAAGATATGGGCACCACACAACAGCTGCGTATTCTAGCTTTGGCCTAACAAAAGTCATGAACAATTTCTTTAGTATATCGCCATCCATGTAATTAAATGCAATTCTGAAGTTAGAAAGCATTGCATAGGCTCCTTGCACAATATTCTTTATGTGGTCCTCAGGTGATAGTTTTCTATCTAGAACCACCCCTAGATCTCTTTCTTTATCAGAATTCTTTAAAGATTTCTCACATAATATATAGGTTGTGTGGGGTCTATGTTCTCCTATTCCACATTCCATAACATGACATTTATTAACATTAAATTCCATTTGCCAAGTGGTGCTCCATATACTTATTTTGTCCAGGTCTTCTTGAAAGGCATGACAATCATCTAAATTTCTTATCCTTCCTATTATCTTAGCATCATCAGCAAACATGTTCATATAATTCTGTATACCAACTGGTAGATCATTTATGTACACAATAAACATCACTTGGGCAAGAACAGAACCCTGTGGTACTCCACTTGTGACATTTCTCCATTCCGATACATTGCCTCTGATTACTGCCCTCATTTTTCTGTCAGTCAGAAAATTTTTCATCCATAATAGAAGCTTACCTGTCACCCCTCCAATATTTTCCAGTTTCCAGAACAACCGCTTATGTGGAACTCTGTCGAAAGCCTTTTTTAGGTCCAGATAGATGCAGTCAACCCAACCATCTCTTTCCTGTAATATCTCTGTGGCTCGATCATAGAAACTGAGTAAATTCGATACACAGGATCTTCCAGATCGAAAACCATACTGTCTGTCTGATATTATATCATTTCTCTCCAGGTGTTCTACCCATTTAGTTTTAATTAGTTTTTCCAATACTTTCACTATTACACTTGTCAATGATACAGGTCTATAATTGAGGGGGTCTTCCCTGCTGCCACTTTTGTAGATTGGAACTATGTTAGCCTGTTTCCACACGTCTGCTACGATTCCTGTACACAGGGATGCCTGAAAGATCAGGTGAAGTGGAATGCTGAGCTCAGATGCACATTCTCTCAGAACCCAAGGTGAAACTCCATCTGGGCCAGCTGCTTTGTTCTTACCGAGCTCCTTTAGCATATTTTCCACTTCATCTCTAGACACCTCTATCCGCTCTATGTTGTTCTCTGGAATTCTTATTGTGTCTGGTTCTCTGAAGATTTCATTTTGTACAAACACACTTTGGAACTTTTCATTTAATGTTTCACACATTTCCTTTTCATTTTCCGTGAATCTGTTTCCCATTTTCAACCTCTGGATATTATCCTTTACCTACAATTTGTTGTTTATGAATTTGTAGAATAGGCCCGGTTCTATTTTACATTTATCCGCTATCCCATTTTCAAAATTTCTTTCTGCCTCTCTCTCCTTACTGCTGTATAGTTGTTTCTCGCATCTTTGTATCGCTGGTATGTTTGGGGGTTTGGCCTCTTCCTATACTGATTCCATTTTTGTCTTTTGGTCTCTTGCCCTCTCACAATTTCTGTCGAACCAATCCTGTTTTTGGCCCTGCATCTCTGTTTTGGTATAATTTTTTTTGTGCCTTTATCGTATATTTCACAAAACTTGACATACATCTCATTCACTTCCTTGCCTAGCATCAAGTTATGTGCAGTACACCCCGCGCCCCTACCAGTGCAAACTACCCCCCCTTACCCTAAGGTAAACAAGGGAGGAGGAAACCCCCCAGCACACTCAGGCCGGTCAATTACCGAGCAGCAAAAAGACCAGAGGTAGATCCCAAGGTGACTTGTGGAAGATGGCCCCAAGCCCCAAGGATGGTACTTATAGGGCACCTAGGGAAGGAAACCCTAAGAGCATGCAGCCCGAGCACCTGTAAATTTACTCCCAGTTCATGCACCACCCTAAAGATAGCACTGGACACAAGGCATAGCACAGCAAACACAAAATCAGGGGCTGGAGTCACACGACCAAGCCTCAAACACATCAGCCAAGAACTGTGGTGTGGGTAGCCAGCATGAGGGGGGGTCTGGGGCTCACTCTTCTTCCTCCCGGGGAGAGGGGAGCTGCACAGATGGCAGCACAGCACGTGGGGATGTCATGCTTCTTTGTCTTTGGGGAGTTCTGTCCAATCATAAGAACAAAGGTAACTGCATTAGGCCTATTGGTCCATACGAGGCAGCTCCTATTCATAACTGCCCAATCTCACTCATATACATGTCCAACACACGTTTGAAACAATCGAGGGACCCCACCTCCACCACGTTACGCGGTAATTGGTTCCACAAATTAATGACCCTGTTTCTGAACCCATATTTACCAAAGGCTTTCCCTAAATCTAAACTTATCCAATTTATACCCATTGTTTCGTGTTCTGTCTTATGTTGATACTTTTAATACCCTATTAATATCCCCTTTGTTATGTCCATTCATCCACTTGTAAACCTCTATCATGTCACCCCCTAACTCTTCGCCTTTCCAGTGAATGCAATTTAAGCCTTAAGTTCAAAGGTAACCAAGGCAACCAAGGCACCACCAAGGCAAAACCCCACTTAGCTGAAAAACAGAACACAGGGGCCTGGTTGACCAGACCAACCAAGAGGCCTGGTCAGAGACCGAGCCATTGATCCCCAGAACCTTCACAAGGTAGCCACTAGGTAGCACCTCACATTTATACCATCAATAAAAAACTGAGGGGTGGAGCAGCTGACTGATGCCTGGCTGCCTCCCTCTTTCCCTCAAACAAGGGTGGGGAGGTAAGGCAAATGAACTAGCACTAATTTCAGAATTTTGTTGTTGGGGGAAGTACTTTTGGTGGTTCTGAGGTGGCAGTCTCGCTTCTCACCAGCAGTGGTCTGTTTTGTTTTTATAACTTTCTGGCTGCTTTTCTGGTGGCAGCAGATATGATTAAAAGTCAGACACTTTTAATATAGTACCACTGCTCCCTGTGCCTCTCCGAGGGAGGATAGGTTCTGGTTCACTGTCTCCAGTAGGCCAAAAAAACTTAGCGACTGATGGCACCTAGTAGTTTGGCACAATATCAGCATAGTTTCTGGGAGCCACAAGAGGCTGCCCCAGAAAACACTTTTTGCTGTTATCTCACTGCAGATAAAACTTTATATTTAACTATTTAGATTTTTATGCACCATAACAAACTACTAGGCAGTTCTAATGGTGTCACAATCTCGTAATCCAAGAACAACATAGTACCACACACTAGTCAGTTACTGACACCACCTGACAGCAAAATGCCTCCCAATATATTTCACATGTATCGGTAACTCTAGTCACAACACTACTATTTTTATCAGTATCCTGGTCTCTAAATGTTGAATATCAATAATTTTCCACAAGTTTATTTTCTAAAGAAACAAGAAGTTCCACTTTGTGATACATAGGCACACCAAAGCATGACCATTATAAATCATAAAGATATTTTCTTACATAACATGTTCTCTAAACACCAATGCTATTAAATCTATACAAAAGATATTGATGTACCACCACATTCGAGAATGGCTATCGTGCCAATAACTGATTTTTTCTGAAAAATTCAGCTAGAATGTAAATAAGATATAAAGAAGTGAATTCAAATGATGAGACAGAGGTAGAGTAGTACTTTTTACACCAAACTGACAGTGTACTTTCTGTTTTCTGTAAATATGCCTGTTAATGTATGACAAAGAAACACGTAAATAAAATAAAAACCCACTTTCTTAAGATCCATAATACATTACTCACTTTATCATGAATTTCTTGCACTCGCCTTCATGGTCAAGAGGAAAGCTGCCTTTCTGAGGTGGAGTAGGAGTGAAAGACTTCTGACTAAATGTCATAGATGCCATCCTTCAAGTAAATGGCCTTATTCTTCTCTCTGTATAACCCACAGATAAGCCAGTTAAACATAACAAAACATTAACAAAATAAAAAAAGTGTTGAGTGTAATGAAATGCTCCTTTCTGGGTTACACTTCAGTAGCTTCCCTCAGCATACATCACCCGGATTTATACAGGACATTTTTTTACTTCATATTCCTGGTGACACTTTAGACAATGGCAGATTCCTGGTGTCAATTTAGACATCAGATTTCTGGTGATAAATTTTGGCAACGTCAGATTTCTGGTGATAAATTTTGGCAACGTCAGATTCCTGGTGACAATTTTGTAAAAGTCAGATTCCTGGTGACAATTTTGGAAACGTCAGATTCCTGGTGACAATTTTGTAAAAGTCAGATTCCTGGTGACAATTTTGGAAACGTCAGATTCCTGGTGACAATTTTGGAAACGTCAGATTCCTGGTGACAATTTTGGAAACGTCAGATTCCTGGTGACACTTTTAGCAATGTCAGATTCCTGGTGACAATTTCGGCAATGTCAGATTCTCAGTGACAATTTAGACAAGTCTGCTTCCTGTTGACAATTTACACAATGAAAGATTTCTGGTGACAATTGAAACAATATACAGTGCTTGGTGACAATTTTTATGTCAGATTCCTGGTGGCAGTTTAACTCCTCCACTGTATGACACAGCACAGTAAACTGCTTTATTAATGTTAATTACTATATCAGTAATCTATACAACCCAGTTCAGGAAGTTTTAAAATACCCCATAAGATTTTAAACTCCCACAGATAAGTGGGGCTAACATCTGCTTCTTCAAGCCTCTAGTAAACAGAAGCTATCTTGGAAAGAATAATGGGCACCTGTTCTGGGTGTGAAAGCCCCAGTACTTAGAGGGCGATCATGAGTAGCAGATACAGCAGCAGCTTAAAGCACTGCCATGCAGCTCATGCCCACAGCATAACTTAATAATGATTAAATAAACAAGTACTGTAACTACAATGATTTAATGATGATAATGTTGTAGAAGATCCTTACTGAGAAAAATTATGTACAAGGTTCAGGTATCAATGAACTCAGTGCTGGTTACAAAGTTCACAACACAAGGCACGCAAGCAGTACATGGTCAAAGGAGGAGCTAGATAGTAAACGAGAAGGCCTTATAACAATAATGAGAGAGATCATAGCGAGAGCGGATAACGATAGATCACGACTGTTGATAGTCCGCGACTTCAACTTGAAATCCATAGACTGGGAAGCATATGAAGATAAAACAGAAGATTTTTGGACCTGTAAATTTGTAGACCTCATCCTGGAAACATTCTTGTATCAACATGTTAAACAAGCTATGAGGATGAGGGAAGGGGACGTTCCCTCCATGCTAGATTTGATATTTACCAGGAAGGAGGAAGAAATATTTGACATTCAGTACCTTCCTCCCTTGGGTAAAAGTGACCATGTCTTTTTGGGAATAAAGTATGCAATGCATTATAATCTGGAAGAAAATAAGAAGGTTGATGCAATTGAAAAACCTGATTTTAGGAGAGGACATTATGGTAACCTTAGAATTTTTTTTAGTAAGTATAAATGGACAGACTTGTTGCTAGGCAAGGAAGTGAATGAGATGTATGTCAAGTTTTGTGAAATACAGTGGTACCTCGCATAACGATCGCCCCAAAAGGCGAAGATTTTGGGTAATGAACGGCCCGATCGGCGTCAAATCGTCCCGCATGGCAAACGCATGTTTGAGTAACGTCAACACCACATGGTGGGGTCGCGCTGCTTCTTGCACATTCTCAGACCTCCGACGATGCACATAAATTATGTTGTTCTTGTTTAAAGCTGAGATGTTGCAAAGCATTGACTTTTTTGTAGAAAAAAAGAAATAAAATTTCTGATATACAGTACAACAAATGTCAAAAAGGTTCATTCAGTTTTCGGCAGGTAGGCTGCTCCATTATAACAATCTTTCTTTGTTTCAAATGTGTTCCATTTGTTTTGTATTTGTCATTTACTTCTCAATAATGGAGCAGCCTACCTTACATACACTGAAAATACCATTATGACATTTTTCTTTCTTCATATGTGTTCAATATTTATTTTTCATTCGCCTTATAGCAAAAGGTTCGTTCGGTGGTCGGCTGGTAGGCTGCTCCATGTTTTTTAAAAATAAAAAAATAAAAACTGTTGAAACAATTTGAAAAATTGACAAATGCCATAAAGGTTCGTTCAGTGTTTGCGGGTAGGCTGCTCCATTATTGAGACGTAAGTGACAAATACAAAACAAATGGAACACATTTGAAACAAAGAAATGATCGTCATAATGGAGCAGCCTACCCGACAAACACTGAACGAACCTTTTGCTATAACGAATATGAAGGGTTTTTGAAGGGGGGTTGAATTTTTAAGATATTCTTTTTTTTGGGCAATTATTCTAGGTATTGTACCAGTAGTGGAATAGTTTGTGATCTGCATGAGTTTTCCAGCTGTGAGGAAAGGGTCAAGGAAAGATAGCACTTCTTCTCCTGAAAGTGCAGAGACTGTAACTAAGTCTGGCATTGTCAGTCATCCAATGAATTCCGATGATGTAAGCTGGAGGGAGTTGCCGAAGGGGTGGTCAACCCAGAAAGTAAACAAATACAATAACTAAAGTGTGTTATAACTAAGGAAGTATAGTACAGTACTGTATGCTGTATGTATTATATAAAAAACAAAAAGGATATAAAATGTAATCAAGAGCATCCTACAGCTCTTTGTAATGCACTAGATTCAAGATAACTGGGTACAGCATCAGCAGTGTTATACTGTACATCAATGATAACACGTGTAAAAAAAAAATACAATGTACAATTCTCCCAAAATTTTCAAAATCCAGGATTTAATACACAAAAATTTATAATAGTACTGGTAAACATGTATAGGATTAAACATACAGTATAAGCAATATATAGTACATAATACACATTCATTTTAATAAAAGACAGACTAGAAAACTACTAGAGTACAGTAATCAAACAGTATATGGAAGAATTTTGATTTAACAAATGGGATGAATTTCTGAAGGCACACTGTTAGGAACCTTATGGTGCTTTCTAATTAAATTTAATTTATTTCATAAGATGAACACAATATTTTTAAGACACAATAAGGTAGACCTTCCTTTGCCTCCAAATTTTTCCTCTCAAGGGGAAAACTTGGAGTTCAATGTTCTTCCTGAAGGGGCTGGCTAGGATAAAGTTAGTCTCATAGTACAGTTGGCTCATTCTCAACACACAATCAGGGATCCCGGGTTTGATTCCCAGGTGGGACAGAAGAGAATGGACACGTTTACTTTCACCTATTGCCCCTGCTCGCCTAGCAGTAAAAAGGTACCAGAGTTAGGCAACTGTCGTTATGATTACATTCTGGGGAGGATCAGTAGCTCAACCTTGGGTGACCTCAATGCAAGAACTGTAAAGTATATGGTTTAGATACTTTTATATCCTAAAGTACATAAAATGGTGAAACAAAGGGTCGTGCTAAATGCAAACGAATCTGAATGGAGATATGTGGTAAGTGGGGTACCACAGGGGTCCATTTTGGGGCCCAACCCTTTTTGTCATATACATTAATGACAGATTAGAATATTACAAACCACACCATCAAATTTGCAGATGACACAAAGATTTATGATAAAGTGGGAAATAATAATGATACTGAAGCCTTGCAGAGGCTTCAATATCATTATCATTTCTACATGATATCAAAGATCATGTAGAAATGATCTTATCAAAGATCTACATGAACTCCACATATAGTCAGAAGACTGGCAAATGCTTTTTAATATCAACAAATTCAAGACCTTGCATTGGGGCATAACATCCTGTGCCACAACTACCAAATCAATGCCATTACATTATAGCAGATTGATGAAGAAAAGGACCTTGGAGCCAAAATCCACCACTCACTAAAAGTTGCACAACAGGTGGGTGCAGCAGTAGGAAAAGCTAATCAAACCCTCAGAATAATCAAGCGTATCTTTGGCTTTAAGTAAAAGAAGAAGGTAGTGATTTAACTGTACAAGTCTCTGGTGTGCCCACATTTGGACTACTGTATCTAGGCATGGAGACCTCACTTACAGAAGGACATAGCTACTTTGGAGAAAGTGCAACACCGGGCAACAGTCATCTCTCGTATCAGGAACAGTTGAGGGCCACAGGCCTAACACCACTGCAAACCAGGCAAGACAGGGTGGATCTCATTGAATCTTTTAAAATACTTTACAAGTTTCAGGATGTAACAGCCCGTTGCATTGATCTTTTTAATGACAATGTGATGCCTCACTACACACAAGTGTTGGAAAGAAGGGAAAAACAGTCTTTAATGGAAAAATTTCTAGTGAGAAAATCAAGCAGTTGAGCCAGAAGCAGGTCCTAGTGGTATGCAGGCAAAATGTGCCAGAGTGAGTCCCTAACTGCCTGATGTATAATGGAATGAGACTCCCCTTCCAAACAGTAACACCTCTCCTCCTCCCCCCTCCTCACTATCTTCCATACGCCATCAAGAGTCCTCCATAAATGTAAGATAAACATATGTACTGTAAACTGTATTGTACTTAGAGAAAAAAATTGTAATCAGTATAAAATGTATTTATAAGTTAATATTTTTGAGGGTGTGAAACGGATTAGTTGAATTCTCTTTATTTCTTATGGGAAAAATCATTTCGACTTACAATTCGTCTCTGGGAACAAATTACCACCATAAATCGAGGCCTCACTGTATATGACAAAAAGGGTTTGCCCTAAAATGTACCCCTGTGGCACCCTACTCAGCACATTTCCCCAGTTAGATTCATTCCCATTGCAACCTGTCCTCTTACAAATTACGTCTGAATTTGGTTGTTTGCCCGTATGGCTGAAAATGAACGTAATTTGAAAATGAAAAATTGAACATAAATTTGATTTTTTTTTTTTTCCAAAACGGTAAGTTAAGGGTCCTCTGGTAAGTTAAGAGGGCAGGAAGTTCTCCTAAGGTTTCAAAAACGTCATGAAAACCGTTAATTGAAAGTTTCCTCTCCTAACCTAACTGAGTAAGCCGGAGGACTCATAACAGAAACGAGACAATACGTCACTTTCATGAGCTGATTTCATTTCAAATTACATCCACTATTGGCCATACGGGCAAACGAGCAAAAAGCGATGTACAGTAATTTTAAGAGGACGGGTTGCCCATTTTAGCACGACCTTTTTTTTTTCAATGTTTTAACCATTGTTTAATCCACTCCAGTATTCTCCATTTTATTCCACATGCCTGTAATTTCCTTGCCAGTCTCTCATGTGGTACCTTGTCAAAAGCTTTTGCAAAGTCTATGTAAGTTTACATCTAACAGAAGTCCTTTGTCTGAATAGCCGGTTACCGTTTCCAGAAAATGTGAGCAGGTTTGTAAGGCAGGATCTATTTTGACAAATCCATGTTGCATTGTTTTTACAAGATTGTTCAATGTGAGATGATGTATGATTCCTTCCCCTTAGGATTCTCTCCATGAGCTTGCAGATGTGTTATGTCAAGTTGATCGGACGGTAGTTTTTTGCCGAGCTCTTTCCGCCTTTTTTGAAAATGGGGGTAACATTTGCATACTGTATTTCCAATCCAGGGGAACTATCCCTCAGTCCAGGGATATTCTGAAAAGGAGTTTCAGTGGCATGCATAGTACATTTGCCAGTTCCTTTAGAACTTTGGATTGAAATCCACCCAAACCTAGGGTTTTTTTGAGTCTTTTAGTTTATTTATTTATATACAAGAAGGTACACTGGGTTTATGAGAGTACACAGAATTTATGTTTTTTACATCCTTGTAAAGCCACTAGTACGCATAGGTTTCAGGGATGTTCTTAATTTAACAGATTTAACAGGATTAACAGGTAAATAATTAAATTTAACAGGTTCTTAATACAGTCTCCATGGTGTAGTGGTAAGGCACTCGCCTGGCGTTCCGCGAGCGCTATGTCATGGGTTCGTATCCTGGCCGGGGAGGATTTACTGGGCGCAATTCCTTAACTGTAGCCTCTGTTTAACGCAACAGTAAAATGTGTACTTGGATGAAAAAACGATTCTTCGCAGCAGGGGATCGTATTCCAGGGACCTGCCCGAAACGCTACGCGTACTAGTGGCTGTACAAGAATGTAACAACTCTTGTATATATCTCAAAAAAAAAAAAAAAAAAAAAAAGAAGATCATTTTAACACTTTCGCGCTTTATATTAGAGATAACTCGTCACTGGTTTTTCTTACGATTCCGCATAACTGCCCGCATAACTGCCTACTTTTCTCGTCAATCGAAAAAATATTTCTATAAATTCCATTTTTTAACCGAAATGGATGGGGATACTTTTGTTTTGTAGAGAATTTATTTGCGCATTTTTTGGTACCAGAATGAATATTATATCACATAAACTTCTATGAGTAAAAAAAAAAATACACAAAGTATATTTAGGGGTGTGGCGAGTGTGTGGCAGTGGGTTCCCTTTAGCCGTTGATATATCCAACACGTGGGAAATATTTGTATGTGTTATGTATATGTCTGTGTAGGGAATTTTACTGCGATCACTGTCATACAAATTATAAAATGTTTCAACAAGTATAAACATGACAAACATCAAACGAACGAAAACAATGCGTTCGTTTCTGCCACGAACGCATACTGAGTGACGTGGTTCTATATTTAGCGCTTCTCTTACACATGCTTTGTACCAATGTTATACAGTTCATCTTATAGAAAATTTTATTGCGAACACATTGGTATAAAAAAGAAATACGTACATAGAAAAGTAGGGTCAGGAAACGTATAAACTTTCCAAGCATGATTTCCCCCCTGTGTTTTCGCCAGTGCGCTCGCGGCTAACTACTCTCCACTTCACACACTCTTGCGGGTGGGCAATTACCTATATTAAACATTCATATGCATATGTCCGTGTAGAGACTTTTATTGCGATTCCAATGATACCAAAATTAGCGATGTAGGACAACTGTAGGCTTCGCAACCATTAAGAAAGTGGAAACATTTTGTTGCTGTTTGGCGCTCTCGGCGAGTGATCTGCATAGTTTTTTATTTGGTGTTGATACTCCTTATGCTTGGGCGGCATTTTATAGGTATGCTCTTATAAACAATTTCATTGCGAACACAGTGATACCAAATTTAAATACGTGAGCCTTCAATTATTGTCAGGACAGTCAAAAGAGTGTACACTTTTTCGGTCTTACCGCGTAGGCGCGCGAAGTGCCGAAAGCATCTGGGGTATTGTTTTTTTTTGAGCGCCGAGAGCGCGAAAGTGTTAAGTAGGTAAATTCTAGCAAAATTGAAAAAAAGTTTACAGGTACATTGTAAGAGAATTTGACAAGGTTTAATAGGTACATTAACCACTGCACTGCGCAACGCACCTACAGGCGCTCGACAGGTGGTGCGCAATGCGCCTCAGGGATCTTACAGGTACTGTAAAGCATATGATTCAAAACTCCCGTTGCTACATGGGGTTCACATCAGCTTCCTCAGGGCTCTTGTAAACAGACGCTACTTAAAAAATTGTGGGCAGCATTCTAGGGTGCGAGAGCCTCAGTACTGAGTGAGCAACCAAGGCTGGCACACGCAGCATGAGCTCACAGCACTGCTGTTCAGCTTGTGACCACAGCATCGCCTAATAATGTCAAAATATATATGTGACTGGTATTATTCAACCATGATAGTATTACAGAAGAGCCCGAGTGTGATAATGACCGAGTACAATGTTCAAATATCAGCGAATCAATGCTGTTCAAGATGTTCACAGCACTAGCCACAGCATTATGCCCGAAACGCTTTGCGTAATAGTGGCTTTAGGCATTGTATGTACTAGCTATACCTATAAGTTAAACAATCCTTGTAAATATTTAGTGTATGTATGTACCTTACCTAAATAAAATTGTATTGTATTGTATTGTATTATTTTGTCCATCTAGGAATCTTCAAATGACTTCTTATGTTCCTTTACTAAATAAATTTGTGGTAAATTATTCATTTACAGGATTTAGTGACCAGGATTGTGATAATAGCAGGAATGTGCTGATAATTAGTGCTACGCATAGTACAGTACTGTGGGAGGAGGAATATTGGTGAGGAGGGAGGGAATCGAGGTAGCGTCACTCTTGTTTGGGCTCACTATACTAGCTTAGTGGTTCGCTATGCTGAACACAAACGTAGATAATGTACTTATATATATATAACATGTGTATATAGTGTAAAAACAGCATCAGGAGTATGTTGGGAGGAGCCATTTTGGTGAGGGGGGTGGTGTCGTACTCGTAGCGTCGTGAGTCATACGTTTGGCTGCGAGCAGCCGCGTCCAACAACCTGGTTGACCAGTCCAGCAACGAGGAGGCCTGGTTGATGACTGTACCTTGGGGATGCTAAGCCCCGAAAACACCTCAAGGTAAGGTAGTTGTGCTGCTGTTTCCACTGTAGTTGTGCTGCGGTTTCCTCTGTTGTGCTGCGGTTTCCACTGTAGTTGTGCTGCAGTTTCCACTGTAGTTGTGCTGCAGTTCCCACTGTAGTTGTACTGCAGTTTCCACTGTAGTTGTACTGCAGTTTCCACTGTAGTTGTACTGCAGTTTCCACTGTAGTTGTACTGCAGTTTCCACTGTAGTTGTGCTGCAGTTTCCACTGTAGTTGTGCTGCAGTTTCCACTGTAGTTGTGCTGCAGTTCCCACTGTAGTTGTGCTGCAGTTCCCACTGTAGTTGTACTGCAGTTTCCACTGTAGTTGTGCTGCAGTTAAGTTTCAAACCATATTAATGATGTAGATGTGCAGTTGAAACCCCCTTAAATTTACTGTAACGTACCTACTTTTTTTTCTGTCAAATGTTTAATACAATGTACTGAATTTTTTATACTTTCTTACAGTGTATTTTTTATACTTTCTTACAATGTATTTTTTATACGTTCTTACAATGTATTTTTTTATACTGTACTTTTTTAGTGTACTTTTTACACTTTCTTACAATGTATTTTTTTATACTTTCTTACAATGTACTTTTTATACTTTCTTACAATGTACTTTTTATACTTTCTTACAATGTACTTTTTACACTTTCTTACAATGTATTTTTTTATACTTTCTTACAATGTACTTTTTATACTTTCTTACAATGTACTTTTTATACTTTCTTACAATGTACTTTTTATACTTTCTTACAATGTACCTGTAAATATATTTTTTTAATTTTACTAGAAATTACCTTCTTAAAATTATGTTAGATTAAGGATCTGCACGAAACGCTATACGTACTAGTAATTACCTAAGTGTAGTTACAGGATGAGAGCTACGCTCGTGGTGTCCCGTCTTCCCAGCACTCTTTGTCATATAACGCTTTGAAACTACTGACGGTCTTGGCCTCCACCACCTTCTCGCTTAACTTGTTCCAACCGTCTACCACTCTATTTGCGAAGGTGAATTTTCTTATATTTCTTCGGCATCTGTGTTTAGCTAGTTTAAATCTATGACCTCTTGTTCTTGAAGTTCCAGGTCTCAGGAAGTCTTCCCTGTCGATTTTGTCAATTCCTGTTACTATTTTGTATGTAGTGATCATATCACCTCTTTTTCTTCTGTCTTCTAGTTTTGGCATATTTAATGCTTCTAACCTCTCCTCGTAGCTCTTGCCCTTCAGTTCTGGGAGCCACTTAGTAGCATGTCTTTGCACCTTTTCCAGTTTGTTGATGTGCTTCTTAAGATATGGGCACCACACAACAGCTGCATATTCTAGCTTTGGCCTAACAAAAGTCATGAACAATTTCTTTAGTATATCGCCATCCATGTATTTAAATGCAATTCTGAAGTTAGAAAGCATAGCATAGGCTCCTTGCACAATATTCTTTATGTGGTCCTCAGGTGATAGTTTTCTATCTAGAACCACTCCTAGATCTCTTTCTTTATCAGAATTCTTTAAAGATTTCTCACATAATATATAGGTTGTGTGGGGTCTATGTTCTCCTATTCCACATTCCATAACATGACATTTATTAACATTAAATTCCATTTGCCAAGTGGTGCTCCATATACTTATTTTGTCCAGGTCTTTTTGAAGGGCATGACAGTCATCTAAATTTCTTATCCTTCCTATTATCTTAGCATCATCAGCAAACATGTTCATATAATTCTGTATACCAACTGGTAGATCATTTATGTACACAATAAACATCACTAGTGGCTTTGCAAGAATGCAAAACCTTAAGTGTCAATGAATGAATGAATGAATGAGTGAATAAATGAATGAATGAATGAATTAATACATAAATAAATATTGAAATCTGACCCAAGTATCAGTTGGGTCAACCCATCTATCATTCAAAACATGTGCAACCATGTTACACTCAACTAATCCAACCCTAACCTATAATTATGTGAGGATACATATATAATTTTTGTTTAATATGTTATCAAGATCAGCAATATTCTTTGAGCATTCGTCTCTTCCAACATGGTTCCACATTTTTGGAATAAGATACATGGGTTGACCTAAGTGACAGTTGGGTCAGATTCCAATATGGTGTCAGACATGTTTACTGCAGTTTTTCCCTGCAGGTGTACTGCAGTTTCCCTGCAGGTGTACTACAGTTTCCCCTGCAGGTGTATTGCAGTTTCCCCCTGCAGGTGTACTGCAGTTCCCCCTGCAGGTGTACTGCAGTTTCCCCTGCAGGTGTACTACAGTTCCCCTGCAGGTGTACTACAGTTTCCCCTGCAGGTGTATTGCAGTTTCCCCCTGCAGGTGTACTGCAGTTACTGGTGTAAGATGTTAGTAATGTTAGTGAGGCTGGTGGTCAAGATGTTAGTGAGGCTGGTGGTCTAAGATGTTAGTGAGGCTGGTGGTCAAGATGTTAGTGAGGCTGGTGGTCTAAGATGTTAGTGAGGCTGGTGGTCTAAGATGTTAGTGAGGCTGGTGGTCTAAGATGTTAGTGAGGCTGGTGGTCAAGATGTTAGTGAGGCTGGTGGTCAAGATGTTAGTGAGGCTGGTGGTCAAGATGTTAGTGAGGCTGGTGGTCAAGATGTTAGTGAGGCTGGTGGTCAAGATGTTAGTGAGGCTGGTGGTCTAAGATGTTAGTGAGGCTGGTGGTCTAAGATGTTAGTGAGGCTGGTGGTCTAAGATGTTAGTGAGGCTGGTGGTCTAAGATGTTAGTGAGGCTGGTGGTCAAGATGTTAGTGAGGCTGGTGGTCAAGATGTTAGTGAGGCTGGTGGTCAAGATGTTAGTGAGGCTGGTGGTCTAAGATGTTAGTGAGGCTGGTGGTCTAAGATGTTAGTGAGGCTGGTGGTCAAGATGTTAGTGAGGCTGGTGGTCAAGATGTTAGTGAGGCTGGTGGTCTAAGATGTTAGTGAGGCTGGTGGTCTAAGATGTTAGTGAGGCTGGTGGTCTAAGATGTTAGTGAGGCTGGTGGTCTAAGATGTTAGTGAGGCTGGTGGTCTAAGATGTTAGTGAGGCTGGTGGTCTAAGATGTTAGTGAGGCTGGTGGTCAAGATGTTAGTGAGGCTGGTGGTCAAGATGTTAGTGAGGCTGGTGGTCAAGATGTTAGTGAGGCTGGTGGTTTAAGATGTCAGCCGCCGGTAACACTTGCTGACGGGCGAGTGACGGGTAATACTGCTCACTACTGTCTCGTGACTGTCTGAAGATGTCACACCATAAAGACAACGCCGTCCAATACGTCTCAAGATCCACCTACAGTACACGGGGGGGGGGGCAAGGGTCAGGTCAAGGTATCACACTCGTATAAGCCTCCCCCCCTGGTGTGCCACGTGTGTACACACCTGCACATATACACATGTGTGTGATGTAAAGAGGGTCATGAGCGTACCTAAGACGGAGGGAAGGAGAGTGTTGAGAGGCAGAGGAGTCAGAGTGTGAAGTAGAGGAGCAGGAGGACCAGCACCTCGCCCGCCGCCATCACTGTCACCCTCTCTTATGACCCAACCTCTCCCACACCTCTCTCTCTCCCCTACACCCACATGTACTCACACCTCTATATCATCATTATCATCATTATCATCATCATCTTTATGTTTATTGGAGTTTTTTCGTGAAAATTTGGATGATTGGCTGAGGCGTAGTGGAAATATTTTTCACTATACACGGCCTGACACCAAGTTGTGGCCACTATGCTTACTCCCCTAATATATTACTCTTTAATACTAATACAAAAGTAATATTAATAACATATTCTTAGTATTATTATAATTGATATTATTTGTGATGTAATAGGAGGCCACAACAGTGCGCGTTCACAAATGAATATACAATATCGTTATACTAATAACTTATTGATGTTAAACCTTTATTATTATTAAGGTTATTTAATGTTAATAGGGAGAGTAAAATTTTTTTTAGAGTATGTGAATATATAGGTTGAGCGGTGTTAGTTTAGTGGAGTAGTGAAGGTTGTGTGTTGTGAAGCCCGACCCGCTGCCTCTCGCCTCCACCAACTGTCTCCTCTCTCACGCCATATTACCAGGCCATGGTGGGTACTTTTACCCTCTTCTTACCCTACAACCATACACTAACTCTCACCCGGCCATATCATATCCCTTTGTGATGTGAAAAGTAACTTTATAGACCATTAATGGTTGGAAGAGTAGCGCAGAGGTCGGCGCGGCTGTGACGTCACTCCTCGCCTCTACACAAACAACAACACATTTATCTTGTATTTTGGTTAGGTCTGCGCTGGATAGGATAGGTTAAGTTATAGCTAAGGTTAGTGTGGTAAAAGTTAAGGAATGAGTGAGAATTACTAATGTTTGGGTGGTTGTTGAAGCCTTGGAGCAGTGTAGTGAATGACTACCAGGCGACGCCGTGTATAAAATCAATAGGTCTACACCTCCAAATGCCAAGGTAACGTGTTATTATATTTGATTTGTTTAGGTTAGTGAAGTGCAGGAGTTTACTTGTCACAGGTTAGTAGACTGGCTAGTTATCCAGAGCCTCTTGGGGCCAGCCGCCGACCTTCACTACCGTGCATCTGAATCTACCTGAGTTTACCCGAGAGTCACTAACACTAGTGCCCTCACAAGGACAGGAAGCCAGCAGTTTGTTGAAGGTCCCCCTATTTGCCCTGATCTTTTCCAGCTGTACCTTCAAATTTAAGAGTTTTGGTATTTACAGCTTTGGTGGGTAGGTGGGTTTATGGGTTTATATTCCTGCTTGATGGGGTTCTGGGAGTTCTTCTACTGCACAAGCCCGGCCCGATGCCAGGCTTGACTTGTGAGAGTTTGGTCCACCAGGCTGTTGCTTGGAGCGGCCCGCAGGTCCACATATACCTGGTTGATGGGGTTCTGGGAGTTCTTCTACTCCCCAAGCCCGGCCCAATGCCAGGCTTGACTTGTGAGAGTTTGGTCCACCAGGCTGTTGCTTGGAGCAGCCCGCAGGCCTACATATACCTGCTTGATGGGGTTCTTGGAGTTCTACTCCCCCAAGCCCTGCCCAAGGCCAGGCTTGACTTGTGAGAGCTTGGTCCACCATACTGTTGCTTCGAGTGGCCCGCAGGCCCACATACCCACCACAGCCCAATTGGTCTGGCACTTCTTTTAGAAACTATCTAGTTTTCTCTTGAAGAAATCCACGGTTGTTCCGGCAATATTTCATATACTCGCTGGGAGGATGTTGAACAACCGTGGACCTCTGATGTCTGTACAGTGTTCTCCGATTGCTCTTATGGCACCTCTGCTCTTCATTAGTTCTATTCTGCATTTTCTTCCATATCGTTCACTCCAGTATGTTGTTATTTTACTGTGTAGATTTGGGACCTGGCCCTCCAGTATTTTCTATGTGTATATTATTTTATACTTTGGCTCCTTTTTAGTGAGTACATTTGGAAAGCTTTGAGACGATCTCAATAATTTAGGTGCTTTACCCCGTCTATGCGTGCGTATATGTTTTCTCTGTATTCCCTCTATTTCAGCAATCTCTCCTGCTCTGAAGGGGGAAGTGAGTACTGAGCAGTACTCAAGACAGGACAGCACAAGTGATTTGAATAGTACAACCATTGTGATGGGATCCCTGGATTTGAAAATTCTCGTAATCCATCCTGTCATATTTTTTGGCTGACACAATATTTGCTTGGTTACTCCCTAAAAGTTAGGTCATCACACATCATTATTCTCAAGTCCTTAACATGTTGGTTTCCTACTATGGGCAGATTTGATTGTGTTTTGTACCATGTATTACGTTCTCAAGGTTCTGTAAAAGGTTCTCATTTTTACTGTACCCGAGTACCTGGAATTTTACCATACTGTACCTGAGCACTTGGAATCCTGTGGATGAAAAAGCAACTCCTGCTCTCAGTCCTACATTGTGGCTTGTTGAGCTTGAAAACATTATGCTTTATTTGTGTTACATCTGACCCTTTGAAGAAATTTTCTGGATCAACTTTTTCTTATCCTAATATCAGGCATAGACAGTGATACAAACTAAAGCTTTGTATCATCATTTGCAGATGACATTAGGATTTTCGTACACGTAGACAATATAGAGGACATGGCAAACCTCCAATCATATGTAAATCAGGTTTTCCAATGGGCCACAGATAATAATATGATGTTTAATGAAAATAAGTTCCAGCTTCGTTATGGAAAAGATGAAAATTTAAAAGGAATCAAATCACTCTATAGAATGGAAAAGCCAGCGTAAAGGATCTAGTAAAGGATCTATTAGTAAAACAGTAATCATGTCAGAAGACCTTATCTTTACAGATATCCATAAAGTTGTACTAATCATTTATTATATATTTTAGTTTGTGTTGGTATCAAGGTAGGGAAATGTGTGTGCTTACTACCTCTCCATATGCCCAGTGGTTGGGGGGAATGGTACCCCATCAAGCAGGTATCAAGCAAGGTCTTGCACTTGTCAATATTAAAAAAGCTTTTCTTAGTCATCTGACCATTTATAGAGTTCCTGCAGATCTGTTTGTAAGGCTTCAACATCATTAACATTTCCCACTACCATAAACCTTTGTGTTATCTGCAGATTTGATGATGTGGTTTGTAATATTCTCATCTTTGTCTTTGATATATATTACAAAAAAGGTTGATCCCAAAATGGACCCCTGTGGTACTATACTTCTGCATTTCTCTTGGGCCAGAGACATTGCTTTCATGTCATGTTCACCTATTGGCTTCCACCAGAAGATGCTCTTCTGTGAAGACTTCCTGAAATTTCTTATTGTGTTCTTCGTACAATTCCTCGTCATTTGTAGTGAATCTGCCTGTCCCTACCCTCAATTTTATTACCTGTTCCTTCACTGTTTTTCTCCTGATGTGGCTGTGCAAGAATTTAGGTTGAGTCTTTGCCTTGCTCGCTATGTCGTTTTCATATTGTCACTCTGCTTCTCTTCTCACTCTGACATATTCGTTCCTGGCACTCTGGTATCTTTCTCGTCTCTCTAATGTCCTGTTATTACTATAGTTTCTCGGTGCCCTCGTACTTAGTTGCTTTGCTAGCTTACATCTCTGATTAAACCATGGGTTTCTTGTCTACATTTCATTTTTTCCTTTTGGACTGGGACGAACATGTCTGCTGCATCCTTACACTTCTGCGTGATGTATCCGATCATGGCTTTGGGCCATCTTTCCTCTAAGCTCTGTTTCCCAAGCTATATCTGTTAGATATAGCAACATATAGATAGCTTTCCTCCTGTTTGGGAGGCTATATCCTCAATGTGAGTTTTTTTGGCTCTGAGGCAACATGAGATTTTGTTTCAGTACATGCAAGGCACCCTCCCTGCTAATGCTCATATGAAGATGTTGGGCATAAGGGACTCGACTTGCTGGGATTATGGGTCGAGAAGTTGGCTGGTGATGTCACAATTCATTGTCACTGGAAAAAGTTTTAAAGAATTCTGACAGAGATATAGGTGTGGTTCTGGATAAAAAAAATAATCACCCAAAGACCACATAAAGATATTGGGCAAATAGCATATGCTATGCTTTCCAACTTAAGAATTGCTTTTAATCCTTAAACTACGCATGACATATATATACGACTGGAGTAACATGTCCCACCGTGCGCATGGCATACATATACGACATAGGGTGCCGGCCACGATTCAAATGGCCCGTGGCTACACGGGGTTCACGTCAGCTTCCTCAGGGCTCTTGTTTAAAAAACAAGAGCCCTGTTTTATTTAAACAAATGTTTAAAAAAAATCATGGACAACATTCTCCGGTGTGAGAGCCATGGACAGTACTGTGGGAGCAACCAAGGCTGGCGCACGCAGCATGACCTAACAGCACTGCTGTTCAGCTTGTGACCACAACATCGCCTAAATATATCAAAATAAATATGTAACTGCTATTATTTAGCAATGACAGTATTACAGGAGACCCCTGAGTGATAAAAATGACCAGGATTCTGATAATAGTAGGATTGTGGTGGTACTTAGCACTGTGTGGGAGGAGTAATGCTGAGGGAGGGAGGGAGGGAGGTGGTAACTCTGCTGAATCTGTGCGGCCACTTGTTGTCTGCACTCATCATACCAGCTTAGTGGTTCACTATGATGAACACAAATGTATATACTTATATATAATGTGTGTATTAGTGTAATAACAGCTAAAGGAGTATGTTGGGAGGAGCCATTTGGGCGATGGTGGCGGCGTCGTCTGCACGACCTGTCATTCTGTGTAGAGGGTGGCCGCCATGCAGTTTAGGCACAATACTGTACCAGCTTAGTTGTACAGTTATGGTTAATAAAACAGTTATGGTTAATAAAACATGTAGATACTTATGTATAATGTGTGTAGTGTAATAACACCGCAAACATTATTGTTGGGGGAGAATAGTGAGTCTGGCCTTGAACCAGTGAGGGAGCCGGCTGTCACCTGTGTGTGTGGCGACGTCTCTTTTATAACACTTAAGGCAGCGTCTGGGATGCTCTTGGACGCAGGTTCGAATCCTCGTCACGGCCCTTGTGGATTTGTTCGTCTCATATATTGCCTGAACCTACCATACTAGCTTAGTTTTAGAGTTATGGTGAGTAAAATGTAGATACTTATATATAACGTCTGTACAGTATATAGTGAATAAAAGCAAAAACAGTATTGTGGGAGGAGAATGTTGGCTAGTGAGGTGTTGAGGGAAGGAGTGGTGGCTGGCTGGTGTGGCTGCCACTCCTCGTTGCTTTTTGACTCACCATACCAACTTAGTGGTTCATTATGGTGAAAAAAACATGCAGATACTTACATATAACCTGTGTATATAGTGTAATAACTGCAGAAGTATTTGTTTATTGTTTTATGAACATAATAATTGAATCCCTAATATGCACACAATAATTTTGAGTATAGCAGTGATTCACTGATTTTTTATATAAATATATCACATTACACACTATTGAATAATATTACTGCAAAAAACTAAGACAAAATAAATCAGAGACATACCTTGAGGCTACCTTGAGGTGCTTCCGGGGCTTAGTGTCCCCGCGGCCCGGTCGTCGACCAGGCCTCCTGGTTGCTGGACTGATCAACCAGGCTGTTAGACGCGGCTGCTCGCAGCCTGACGTATGAGTCACAGCCTGGTTGATCAGGTATCCTTTGGAGGTGCTTATCCAGTTCTCTCTTGAACACTGTGAGGGGTTTGCCAGTTATGTCCCTTATGTGTAGTGGAAGCGTGTTGAACAGTCTCGGGCCTCTGATGTTGATAGAGTTCTCTCTCAGAGTACCTGTTGCACCTCTGCTTTTCAACGGGGGTATTCTGCACATCCTGCCATGTCTTCTGGTCTCATGTGGTGTTATTTCTGTGTGCAGGTTTGGGACCAGCCCCTCAATTATTTTCCACGTGTAAATTATTATGTATCTCTCCCGCCTGCGCTCAAGGGAGTACAGATTTAGGCTCTTTAGTCGGTCCCAGTAATTTAGATGTTTTACTGAGTGGATTCTAGCAGTAAAGGATCTCTGCACGCTCTCTAGGTCAGCAATTTCTCCAGCTTTGAAAGGGGCTGTCATTGTGCAGCAGTACTCCACTCTAGAGAGCACAAGCGTTTTGAAAAGTATCATCATCGGTATAGCATCCCTAGTGTGAAAAGTTCTTGTTATCCAACCTGTCATTTTTCTTGCAGTTGCGACGGCTACTTTATTGTGTTCTTTAAAGGTAAGGTCTTCCGACATGAGTACACCCAGGTCCTTTACATTGCCTTTTCGTTCTATGTTATGATTTGCCTGCGTTTTGTACGTGGTTTCTGTTTTTATATTTTCAATTTTTCCGTAGCGCATGAGCTGAAACTTATCCTCTTGAATACCATATTATTTTCTGTAGCCCATAGAAAGACCTGATCTACATCTGATTGGAGGTTTGCCGTGTCCTCTATGTTGCCAACTCTCATGAAAATCCTAGTGTCATCTGCAAAGGATGATACAGTGCTATAGGTTGTGTTCTGGTCTATGTCCGATATGAGGATGAGAAAAAGTACTGGAGCAAGCACAGTACCCTGGGGGACTGAGCTCTTCACGGTTGATGGGCTGGATTTTATTTTGTTGACTATTACACATTGGGTTCTGTCAGTCAGGAAATTGTAGATCCATCTGCCTATTTTCCCGGTAATTCCTTTTGAACGCATTTTATGTGCAATAACACCATGGTCACATTTATCAAAAGCTTTTGCGAAATCTGTGTAAATTACATCAGCGTTTTGTTTGTCTTCCATAGCATCTAATGCCATATCATAGTGGTCCAGCAACTGCGACAGGCAAGAGCGCCCTGTTCTAAAACCATGTTGTCCGGGGTTATGGAGATGCTGTGATTCTATGTATTTTGTGATCTTACTTCTTAGCACTCTCTCAAAATTTTTATGATGTGCGATGTTAGTGCTATCGGTCTGTAATTTTTTGCCTCTGCCTTATTTCCTCCTTTATGGAGTGGTGCTATCTCTGCTGTTTTTAGTATGTCAGGGATAACGCCAGTATCTAGGCTTTGTCTCCACAGAATGTGAAGGGCCTGCGATAGTGGTTTTTTACAGTTCTTGATGAATATGGAGTTCCAAGAATCCGGGCCTGGTGCAGAGTGCATAGGCATACTGTTTATGGCTTCTTCAAAATCTAGTGGGGATAGGGCGACGTCTGATATGTGATTTGATGTTGGTATCATATCCATGAAAAATTCATTTGGGTTATCAATCTTTAGTGCATTTAATGGCTCACTGAAAACAGAGTCGTACTGCTTCCTCAGTAACTCGCTCATTTCTTTGTTGTCTCTGTGAAAGTTCCATCTCCCTTTCGCAGGGGCCCGATACTAGATGTGGTTTTTGATCTTGATTTTGCATAGGAGAAAAAATATTTCGGATTTCTCTCTATTTCACTGATGGCCTTTTGCTCTCTTTGCCTCTCCTGGGTTTTGTATGATTCTTGTAGCTTGAGTTCAATTGTTTCTATTTCTCTACCTAACCTTCTTCGCCGTTCTTGAGATAGGGTGCGACTCTCAAGTTGTTCCGCGATTCGTTTTCTTCGCCTATATAGGGAACGACGTTCCCGTTCCAATCTGCATCTCTTTCTCTTTTTTCTTAGGGGTATGCGGTTTGAACATATTTCTAGTGCTACTGAGCTTATTTTTCCAGGCACTGGTTCAGGTTTGCATTTCCTAGCTGTTCTTCCCAGTTTATTTCTGTGAAGTCCTGGTTTATTTGCTCCCAGTTTATCCGTTTATTATTGAAGTTGAATTTGCTGAAATCTCCTCCACCGGGAATCTGGACTGGTTTTGAAGGTCCATTCCCCATGGTTGTCAGAACTTCAATTAAGTTGTGATCTGAGTAACAGGTATTTGTAATCATTATGTTCCCGATCAACTCATCATTATTAGTGAAAATGAGGTCCAGCGTGTTCTCCTTCCTAGTTGGTTCTACTATTTGCTGGTTTAAGGCAAACCTATCGCACATCCGTAGCAGGTCATTTGCATGTGCCTGCTCATTTAGGCTACTTCCTGGTATTCTTTCTGATATTACTGTATTAGCCAGGTGCTTCCATTTCAGGTGCCGTAGGTTGAAGTCCCCAAGCAGGATGATGTTCGGAGCTGGATTTGTGAGGTTTTCCAAGCAGTGCTCTATTTTCATTAGTTGGTCTTTAAACTGCTGAGGGTTTGCCTCCGGTGACTTATATACAAGGACAACAACTACATTTAGGATCTCTATTTTGACTATCAGCACTTCCACCATATCATTTGAGGTGTTTAGCAGCTCAGTACAGATGAGTGTGTCTTTGATGTAGAGGCTGACCCCACCCTGAAGCCGGTGTTTCCTATCACATCTGAAGAGATTGTATTCTGAGATCCATATTTCACCATCAAGGTAGTCCTTTGTGTGAGTTTCCGTTAGGCTGCAAACACTGCATTTGCCTCATGAAGGAGACCATCTATAAAATGAACTTTGTTGGATTTGCGTGTTTTTATACCCTGGATGTTGGCAAATATAAATGATGTTATCGTGTTAGTGGAAGTGCTGGATGCTTTAATTGGTGTTAATATCTGAGGCTCTGGTAAGGAGGCCACTGTGTTTGCGTCCTCTCTAGCATTTGACCGAGTTGGTGGTAGAGTCTGGTCATTTTTAGCCATTCTTCTCCTCCTCCTCTTGCTAAAAAATTATCCCGGTTGATGGAGTAGTGGCTGTTTTCATAGTGGTAGTCTGTCGGTTTTATTCGCCTGGTACCTCTTATATGAAAAGCTGGGCATTCAGCATTGAAGCACTCTTTCCTGTCCAAAGAGTTCTTGCAAATTTCTGGGTGAAAGAATTCACAGCTTTAGGTACATTTACCTGTATTGAGGAGGTTTCTGCACTTTCTAGGGTGATCGTGTGTACATGTTCCATTTATTCTTCCCGATTCCCCATGCTTACAGGTAGCCCATCTGTAATACCAACAGATTTTGGGGCCTTGTTTTGTTTGTTTCCCTCTGCCAGGGACCGCACTCTGCTGCGGCGCCCCGACACTGTGCCCTGCTCCGGTGCCTGTGACACTGTGCCCTGCTCCGGTGCCTGTGACACCGCGCTCTGCTCCGGTGCCTGTGACACTGTGCCTGCTCCGGTGCCTGTGACACTGTGCCTGCTCCGGTGCCTGTGACACTGTGCCCTGCTCCGGTGCCTGTGACACTGTGCCCTGCTCCGGTGCCTGTGACACCGCGCTCTGCTCCGGTGCCTGTGACACTGTGCCCTGCTCTGGTGCCTGTGACACTGTGCCCTGCTCCGGTGCCTGTGACACCGCACTCTGCTCCGGTGCCTGTGACACCGCGCTCTGCTCCGGTGCCTGTGACACTGTGCCCTGCTCCGGTGCCTGTGACACCGCGCTCTGCTCCGGTGCCTGTGACACTGTGCCTGCTCCGGTGCCTGTGACACCGCGCTCTGCTCCGGTGCCTGTGACACTGTGCCCTGCTCCGGTGCCTGTGACACTGTGCCCTGCTCCGGTGCCTGTGACACGGCGCTCTGCTCCGGTGCCTGTGACACCGCGCTCTGCTCCGGTGCCTGTGACACTGTGCCCTGCTCCGGTGCCTGTGACACCGCGCTCTGCTCCGGTGCCTGTGACACTGTGCCTGCTCCGGTGCCTGTGACACCGCGCTCTGCTCCGGTGCCTGTGACACCGCGCTCTGCTCCGGTGCCTGTGACACCGCGCACTGCTCAGGGGTCCCCGACTCCGTGCCCTGCTCAGGCATCCCCGACTCCGCGCCCTGCTCAGGCATCCCCGACTCCGTGCCCTGCTCAGGCATCCCCGACTCCGTGCCCTGCTCAGGCATCCCCGACTCCGCGCCCTGCTCAGGCATCCCCGACTCCGTGCCCTGCTCAGGCATCCCCGACTCCGCGCCCTGCTCAGGCATCCCCGACTCCGTGCCCTGCTCAGGCATCCCCGACTCCGCGCCCTGCTCAGGCATCCCCGACTCCGCGCCCTGCTCAGGCATCCCCGACTCCGTGCCCTGCTCAGGCATCCCCGACTCCGCGCCCTGCTCAGGCATCCCCGACTCCGTGCCCTGCTCAGGCATCCCCGACTCCGCGCCCTGCTCAGGCGCCGCTGCCACAGAGCTCTGTGCTACAGCTGGTTGTACCTTGGTGTCATGTACAGTTTGTTTGAAGACATTAGAAATTGCTATGCAGGCATTAATTAGTAATTCTCTGTTTTCGGCGGGAGTTTTATCCAGGATTTCCATCAATTTCAAAAAAGTTACATCATCCTTTTTGCAGAGCCAGTACACAGAGTGGTCACTGGGACCATTTCTCCTTGAATTGTTAGTCATGTTGGCACATTTTTTGTGTATGGCTGCTGAACAGAGTTGGCATTGAAAGCTCTGTTGGTAATCTACCTTCATGTTGCATTCTATGCACGTTTTTATCAAAGCCATTTTTTGAACACTTCTGTTCAGTGGTGATGGTCTTACAAGGTGGGGTGTTGACCGGTGGGGGAGTTGACCGCGGGTGCTGGCCGTGGGAGCTGGCCGTGGGTGTTGACCGTGGGTGTTTACCAACTTGAGATAGGCCTCGAAGAGGCTGTATGGACGGCCAGTGTTGCTAATTGAAATAATTAACATTGAAATAATTAAGTAATAATTTCTTTGTGTCAACTCCTGCCTGACAGCTTCGACGGAGCTGACCGCCTCTGATGCTTGCTCTGTCAACACCTACATTTTGCCAGGCTTCCTCTGCCTGTTAAGGCCAAAATATGTCACGTGCGATTTTTATCTTATTTTTCCCCGTGCTCAGGGAACGCAAATGAACATTTGTAGAAGACGAAAATTTTTTTTAGTATTTTATTTTCTTGCACATTGGGGTGTAAAAGTCCTCAGGACCCCTTCGGAGCTTAACCCTGAGGCTGCTAAGGGCCTTTTCGCCTTCAACACCCACAGGCACAAAAAGAAAAAAATTCCAACAATTTTTTTGTAATCTCTCCATTTGTGTTCCCTGAGCACGAGAAAAAAAAAAATAATTGTACTGTACTTACCAGTGACGTAAATGAGCCGAGAAGTTGGCCGATGACTTCACGAGTCATCGTCGCTGGAGCGTGGTGCGCCTAGGCCGAGTCGGCGCGGCGGAGAAGGAGCCAGAGTTTCCACAAATTTATTTTTGCTGTATTATTTACAGTATCTGGCGTATTTTACAACCAGTTTTTTCACTGGTCTGGTACAATATGTTGTCACTTGATGTTTTATTATAATTCAACTGTTCTAAATTTATATTGCTGTCACATATTAGTGTCACAAGTATTTGCACAAAAAGTTTATTTTTCAGTAAATATACAATTTATTATGAATTGTTTTCACTGTATACACTCACTTATTCTGTATGTACATGTTTTTGCACCAATCTTGGGCATTTAGAAGTCATCAAGTGATACTCGTCAGTATCACTTGTGATACACAGATACAGTGATACTCGTCAAAACATTTGACATAGCACAGAGGGACCTGACACGCTATGCACCAAGTCATCACCAATTTACGCTTCTGTTCCCTCTTTGTTGTGGTCTTGCATACAATGCACTCATGCTGGCCTACTGCACGCTTTCCAGTTGGTGGTAAATACCTTACATTGTGTGTGAGAAAGGCATCCTTGAAATCGAGTCTGTGTGTGGGAGCATGGTGCAATACTGGGTTTACAATGAGCCTTTGTATGCCTGGAATTGTTTTGCCAAACTTTTCTAGTAATTGTGTCACTACAGTAAAACTGAACACAGGGAAGTTTCATTTACCACCTGTTTTGACAAGATACATATTGTAACAGCATTGTTCAGCATTGTTACGTAAATAAGGTGGAAAAACATTTTCTTGGTCCACTTTACTGTTTTCCGTACACACTCCACTGCCCCCACCATCATATCACATTTATCCATGAAACGCATGTTGATGTTATAGTCCAAAACACAATCTGGTTTATAGATTATTTTTGTTGTTCTGTTCACCCTGCCACTGTCCAACATTGTACCATCATGAATGGTGGTCAACATGTTCACTTCACGCCTGTCTTTCCACCGCACTGAAAGCATTGCACCGGCTTTTCTTAGCTCGTAATCACCAACCTGCATAGCAGTGTGAAACACTGGCATTTTCCTTCGTTTTGCCTTCACTCCAGTTCTATTATCAATCAAGAACCTAGTTAGCAAGGGACTGGTATAATAGTTATCTGTGTATAATATGTGGCCCTTGTTCAGATATGGTGCAAGCAGTGACTTCACCACACTACCTGAGAAGTCATGTTGGGCATTAGCAGAAATGTTTAAATTTGTACCCGTGTACAGTACATTATCATGTGTAACACAATCCCTGTTTCACAGTCACAGAGTACAAAGAATTTCAATCCGTGTTTGGAGGGAATATACTGCTTGAAGGCAAGACGTCCTTTGAAAAGCACAAGGGATTCGTCAATCACCAGCTTCTGAGCTGGTACGTAGAAATCCCTGTACCTTCCAATAAGTTCATTCAGGATGTGCCTTACTTTCCAAAGTCACCTGGAGACACCTGAGGATTATCGCAAATCTTTGCATGGTCGTATCTTTGTATGGTCACAAATCTTTATATTATCATATGATCTTTGCTCCAATAATGGTCGAGTACGTGTTTGACACAATGTTTCATCAACATACACAGTGCCAAAAACACATACATTTCACCTAAAGTCGTATCTTTCCACCGCTGTAATCGTAAAAAATCGGATAACTCCTCATGAATGAGATCAGCCGCATATTTGTTAGTTTCCTTAACCATATTCCATGAGTGGCTCATCAAAATATGCAGGTAAAGTAGTCCATTTCACACATATCGGCTCCTGTGTCAGGGGAAAAGGTCTGTAATCCCAACATCTGAATTATCAAAGGCAGAAATTACACAATGTCCCATCACTCACACAAATACCCGTGGTGTCTTTCGAGAGACTATAGCGGCACCACAGCGAGGAAACCGTGGACCAGGAGCTGAAGCCGGTCTAGCAACAGAAGGGGCGGGGGGCAGGGACAATGGCGGAAAATTACTTGATGTTGAGGGTCTTTGTTCATCAGCATCCCCCATGTGGTCCCATGCGGTGCCGCATGGCTAGGCCAGATGCTGTCGACGTGAAAAATGTCGCTTAGCAACACCATGCCCTCCATTGGCACTAGCGGCTGCGAAACTATTTTCCGATTCTAAATCACTAAAACCAGAAAATGATTCACATTCCTCAGACTCGTCGACGAAAACATCAATATCTTGCAAAGTAGCACATGAATTGTGTGGTCTGGCACAAAGTGGGGTCGAGTGAGGGCGAGGAGGCATGGACGAGATGCTAGGCCTAGCCCTCGTGGCACCAGCATGTTCATTCTCATCGTCAGTTGTATCCACATCTGAGGGCTGTGTGTAGTCATGATCCATGTCAGAGTCGTCAGTAACAGATTCATCATCCCGGAACATTCTTATTAATTTCATCTTCAGTCAGAGGTTGCGATGCACGCTTTGTTGAGCAGGATCGGTAGGTGGAATGTCGTGCGCTCGCCATGGTGTCTGCCGGGTAACTGAGGCCTGTACACAATGGCGGCCTACATTGGATTTTTTCCCAGGTGGTGTTTGTTTATGGTCGGATGTGGCTTGACGATGGCTGCCCCTATCCCACTTGGGGCGTTTAAAATCTTGCGCTAGACAAGCGATCGTCTAAATATGTACAGTATTGCGCGGTTTCGGTAAAGTTACTCCCATCGTCTATACAGTATATGTATTGCATGGTCTAAGGGTTAAAGGTTAAATACACGGATGGGAAAATATTAAAGAAATTGTTAACGACCTTTATGCGACTAAAGTTGGAATATGCAACAATTCAAGAGAGAACTCGATAAGCACCTCCAAAGAATGCCTGATCATCTAGGCTGTGATTCATACATTAGTCTGCAAGCAGCCTCCAACAGTCTGGTTGACCAGATGACCAACCATGAGGCTTGATCAGAGACCACGCTATGGGGGATGTTAATCCTTGAAACCACCATAAGATAGCTAAAAGGTAGGTAGGTAGGTAGGTGCCTATACCTCAAGAAGCAGACCATTAAATTAGAAAAGGGGCAAAGACATACAACTAAATGGCTTCCTGAACTGAAAGACAAGAGCTACAAGGAGACGTTGGAGGTATTAAATATACCAAAGCTAGAAGATAGAAGAAAAGGCGAGGTGATCAGTAAGTACAAAATAGTAACCGGAATCGGCAAAACTGATAAAGAAGAATTTTGGAAAACTGCAATATCAAGAACAAGAGGATATAGGTTCAAACTAAGGAAACAAAGCTGGAAGAAAAACATTTGTAAGTTCACTTTTGCAAACAGTGGTAGACAGTTGGAACAATTTAAGTGAGAAGGTGGTGGATGCCAAACCCGGCAGTAGTTTCAAGGCATCATATGACACAGTGCTGGGAAGATGGGACACCACGAGCATACTTCTCATCCTGTAACTACACTTAGGTAGGGAAGGGAAAGCAACTATCAAGAGAAACTCCCTGATCCACAAGCTGGATGAGAGAGGTGGTATTAGAAGGATGTGCCATACATGTTATCTTGCCATCATGTGAGGTTAAGGTGTCAACATGGGGTGGGCAGATGTATTATCAAGCAACAGCAAAGCCAGAACTTCGCTTGGCCTCACTTTTGTGTTTCTTATTAATTTTGGGGTCACGAACTTCCTTGTAAAATATGTGAAACCACGAAAGAAAGATGTCTTGTGTAAACCATGCACTCTTTTTAGCTATAATATTTCACAGGCAGTTATTCAAACAATGTTGTAAGGCTCTTAGTGTCTTGGATTTGCCAACAACTGAACACATGCTTATGGATGTGCCTTCGTCATTGGTTTACACAATTGCTGACAACCTGTCCTTCTTCACATTACTCCCTGGCACACTTCCCTAAACTCCTCAAGAGCTAGAGCTTTTTTCAAAGAAACTCCTCCAATAGGGAAGACGGTCGGCCGAGCGGACAGCACACTGGACTTGTGATCCTGTGGTCACGGGTTCGATCCCGGGCAGATGCGAGAAACGATGGGCAGAGTTTCTTTCACCCTATGCCCCTGTTACCTAGCAGTAAAATAGGTACCTGGGTGTTAGTCAGCTGTCACGGGCTGCTTCCTGGGGGTGGAGGCCTGGTCGAGGACCGGGCCGCGGGGACACTAAAAAGCCCCGAAATCATCTCAAGATAACCTCAAGATGACCTCAAGAATACAGACCAGTTTCCTCACCATTATAGATTTGATGTGCATAAAAACTATTAGATAAAATGTATGTTCTCAATTTGTTTAAATAATTCAACACTGCTTGTATCTGCACTCAGTTTTTTACTGAGAAATTTTCTCTTCACAATATTGTGCTTTGTTTTAAACTTTGAAATCTTATCATCACTTGCCCTGAAATCCTGTATTTCAAGGATGGCTGCAAACCTGCTTGCAGCATTACTGATTTATGTACCATGAATTGTCTCGCCAACTGTTCAGTGCTGTGCAAACCACTTGTATTGCAGCCTCATCCAACTGTGCAATGTGTGCAGGCTTCAGAGTTTTTTTATTACACCTTTTGCAAGTTCTTGTACCTCACTAAATAGTTGCTATGGATTTCATGTACTCCTCTTTTTTCTTTAAATCAGAGACAGTACAGGTACTAGTGCCTATACCAAAATCCTGTGCAATACTCACAGCCAACCGGCCATTTTCACAGAGTTCAGTGACACATAACATCATTAGCGGAGTACCACAGGGTTCAATTCTTGTGCTAGTACTGTCTCCACTCGATCATCCGGACTATATGGGAAGGACCCCCTAGCCGGATTATCACATTTTTCGGATAATGGTACTTTTTCACCTACGAGTCCAAAAGTGACCATTTCCAACTATTTTTTATACTACAGACAACATAATTTGAATTGCCTTGGCACATATAATTATTAAATATTCAACTAGAAACCTCAACTTACCTTGTTGGTGTTCGTCTTCTTGATTGATGCCACACATCTTGAAGTTAAGACTTCTTAACAATTTACGTAACCTATACTAACACAACACTAAAATTAACACTTAAAATTACTGTACAGTTCATTAAGCAAAGTTAGTTTTGACTGCCAGCTGCTGAAGCCTCACTGGATGAAGACATTTGGGTTGCCTGTGAGGCCTCGCTTGTTGAAGGCGCTTGCATGCGCCTCACTTGTTGAAGGCGCTTGCCTGTGGTGCCTCACTTGTTGAAGGCGCTTGGCTTGCCTGTGATGCCTCACTTGTTGAAGGCGCTTGGCTTGCCTGTGACGCCTCACTTGTTGAAGGCGCTTGGCTTGCCTGTGAGGCCTCACTTGCTGAAGGCGCTTGCCTGTGGTGCCTCACTTGTTGAAGGCGCTTGGCTTGCCTGTGACACCTCACTTGTTGAAGGGGCTTGGCTTGCCTGTGACGCCTCACTTGTTGAAGGCGGTTGGCTTGCCTGTGAAGCCTCACTTGTTGAAGGCGCTTGCTTGCGCCTCACTTGTTGAAGGTGCATGGCTTGCCTGTGGCGCCTCACTTGTTGAAGGCATTTGGCTGCCTGTGACGCCTCACTGGTTGAACAACACGTAACTTGTCTTTAATTGCTAGGATAACCTTCTTCCTCTTAAAACCTCCAGGACAATTGATGTTGCTACCAGACATAGTCTTGGCCAAAAATGTTCAAAGTTACTATGAAAATAAAAAAGTTATTTGAAAAAATATTTCACTAATGGTGCAGCACTGTGTATAACACGAGGGACGGGAGCACATGGGTTGACCAGTGTTGGACGGGTCCACTTGGGGCAGCTATAGCGCGTTACGTAGGCCGCCAGGAGGGAAAAAACTCACAATATTTTTTAAGGAAACTTCAGCCTGTGCACATTGCTTTTAGGAAACTTATTTGTTATTACATAATTACTAGTACTTATTTCATTTGTTTTTGGCTATGATTAATTGTTCTAAAATTAATGGTAATTCCTGTACCCAGGTGGTCCCTCCCGACGTTCCCCTCCCACTCACCCCCACCCCCTCCTCCACCATGCGTCTAGAGCCACAGACAGACGGGATTAATATGGTACGGCCAAATTTTTATCCGGCTAAACCAGCTTTTATCTGGCTCCCATGGCCATTTTGGCTGGATATTGTGATAACTTTATCCGTTTACGATTTTGGCCGTATAAGGGCGTTTTCCGGATGTTCGAATCCCGGATAATCGCGTGGTTACAGTAATGTTCATATCTTCATAAATGATCTGCCTGAAGGAATACAGAATTATATGACCATTTTTGTTGATTGGAACAATGTTTACCTTTTTCCATATACTGTATCTGCTAATTTTCCAGCGCACAAAGATGTTTGGAATATCAATTGAAGTGGAATGTTCAGCTCAGTTGCACATTCTTTGAACACCCAAGGTGAAGCTCCATCTGGTCCAACTGCTTTATTTCTTCCCAGCTCCATGACTAATTTTTCTACTTCATCTTAAGACACCTGTATGTACTCTATGGTGTTCTCTGGAATTGGCATTGTTTGGTTCTCTGAAAACTTCATTTTGCACTAACAACTGATCATTTAATGTTTCACACATTTCTTGTTCATTTTCTGTGAGTCTGTTCGAGTCTGTTCCCCATTCTGAATCTCTGGATTTTATCCTTTACATGTGGCTTGTTTTATGTAACTACCTAAGTGTAATTACCTAAGTGTAGTTACAGGATGAGAGCTACGCTCGTGGTGTCCCGTCTTCCCAGCACTCTTTGTCATATAACGCTTTGAAACTACTGACGGTCTTGGCCTCCACCACCTTCTCACTTAACTTGTTCCAACCGTCTACCACTCTATTTGCGAAGGTGAATTTTCTTATATTTCTTCGGCATCTGTGTTTAGCTAGTTTAAATCTATGACCTCTTGTTCTTGAAATTCCAGGTCTCAGGAAGTCTTCCCTGTCGATTTTATCAATTCCTGTTACTATTTTGTATGTAGTGATCATATCACCTCTTTTTCTTCTGTCTTCTAGTTTTGGCATATTTAATGCTTCTAACCTCTCCTCGTAGCTCTTGCCCTTCAGTTCTGGGAGCCACTTAGTAGCATGTCTTTGCACCTTTTCCAGTTTGTTGATGTGCTTCTTAAGATATGGGCACCACACAACAGCTGCATATTCTAGCTTTGGCCTAACAAAAGTCATGAACAATTTCTTTAGAATATCGCCATCCATGTATTTAAATGCAATTCTGAAGTTAGAAAGCATAGCATAGGCTCCTTGCACAATATTCTTTATGTGGTCCTCAGGTGATAGTTTTCTATCTAGAACCACTCCTAGATCTCTTTCTTTATCAGAATTCTTTAAAGATTTCTCACATAATATATAGGTTGTGTGGGGTCTATGTTCTCCTATTCCACATTCCATAACATGACATTTATTAACATTAAATTCCATTTGCCAAGTGGTGCTCCATATACTTATTTTGTCCAGGTCTTCTTGAAGGGCATGACAGTCATCTAAATTCCTTATCCTTCCTATTATCTTAGCATCATCAGCAAACATGTTCATATAATTCTGTATACCAACTGGTAGATCATTTATGTACACAATAAACATCACTGGTGCAAGAACTGAACCCTGTGGTACTCCACTTGTGACATTTCTCCATTCCGATACATTGCCTCTGATTACTGCCCTCATTTTTCTATCAGTCAGAAAATTTTTCATCCATGATAGAAGCTTACCTGTCACCCCTCCAATATTTTCCAGTTTCCAGAACAACCTCTTATGTGGAACTCTGTCGAAAGCCTTTTTTAGGTCCAGATAGATGCAGTCAACCCAACCATCTCTTTCCTGTAATATCTCTGTGGCTCGATCATAGAAACTGAGTAAATTCGATACACAGGATCTTCCAGATCGAAAACCATACTGTCTGTCTGATATTATATCATTTCTCTCTAGGTGTTCTACCCATTTAGTTTTGATTAGTTTTTCCAATACTTTCACTATTACACTTGTCAATGATACAGGTCTATAATTGAGGGGGTCTTCCCTGCTGCCACTTTTGTAGATTGGAACTATGTTAGCCTGTTTCCACCCGTCTGCTACGATTCCTGTACACAGGGATGCCTGAAAGATCAGGTGAAGTGGAATGCTGAGCTCAGATGCACATTCTCTCAGAACCCATGGTGAAACGCCATCTGGGCCAGCTGCTTTGTTCTTACCGAGCTCCTTGAGCATTTTTTCCACTTCGTCTCTAGACACCTCTATGTGTTCTATGTTGTTCTCTGGAATTCTTATTGTATCTGGTTCCCTAAAGATTTCATTTTGTACAAACACACTTTGGAACTTTTCGTTTAGTGTTTCACACATTTCCTTTTCATCTTCTGTGAATCTATTTCCCATTTTCAACCTCTGAATATTATCCTTTACCTGCAATTTGTTGTTTATGAATTTATAGAATAGACCTGGTTCTGTTTTACATTTGTCCGCAATCCCTTTTTCAAAATTTCTTTCTGCCTCTCTCCTCACTGCCGTGTAGTTGTTTCTCGCATCTTTGTATCGCTGGTATGTTTGGGGGTTCGGCCTCTTCCTGTATTGATTCCATTTTTGTGTCTTTCGGTCTCTAGCCCTCTCGCAATTTCTATTGAACCAATCCTGTTTCCTAGTTCTGCATCTCTGTTTTGGTATAAATTTTTTTGTGCCTTTATCATATATTTCACAAAACTAATGTAATTACCTAAGTGTTGAAGCCTAAGTATGTGTGAAGTTCTAGGTGTTTGTGTTGTCTGTTTCTCTTCGGTTTGTGTTCTTTTGTTGGATTCTATTTGTGTTCCATTTTCCCTGTTCCTGGGGCTTGGTTGTCTTGGTTCTTGTGCTGAATTCTTCTGTTGGCTGGTCAGCGAGCTTTCCTTTGGCCAGGGCTATAAATAGGAGCTGCCACGTATGGGCGAATAGGCCTTCTGCAGTTACCTTTGTTCTTAAGTTCAGTGTGTCCCGACATTTGGAGCTTGGTCTGCTAGATTGTCAGAATTTCTATACCTGCTTTCCTCCACCCCTTGCTAGTTGCCCTTACATTTTTGTTTTCTGTGGTGAAATAGGACTAAGGAAGTGACTGTGAGGCCCCCCTGGAAAACCAGCTTTTAATGTAGTGAATTCCCTCTTTCTAGTGGATTCTCAGTGGCACCCTGGACTCTTCCTTCCACCTTCAGGTGTGTTTGGTTGGCTCATAACAGGAAGGTTGTGTTGGTTGAGCCAGTAGCTCCCAGTGCTGCCACATGGTGCTGGTGAATTGAAACTAGCAGATCACCTACCCATCTACTGTGTGTCTTATTTTCTGTTTTTGTTTGCTCTTACCTTGCTGTTTGTTTTGTCATGCTCTACCTCTCTGAAGGCAATTGTCTTGGTTTCCTCTGCTCTCTCCCTCAAGTTTTGGACTCTGATCTCCAGTAGGCTATTCACAACTCAAAATGGCCTGTTGAGATTTCTTATGTAATTACCTAAGTGTAATTACCTAAGTGTAGTTACAGGATGAGAGCTACGCTCGTGGTGTCCCGTCTACCCAGCACTCTTTGTCATATAACGCTTTGAAACTACTGACGGTCTTGGCCTCCACCACCTTCTCACTTAACTTGTTCCAACCGTCTACCACTCTATTTGCGAAGGTGAATTTTCTTATATTTCTTCGGCATCTGTGTTTAAATCTGTTTTATGTGTAGAGCTTTCTAGGTGATTAGCAACAGGAAACCACCAACGACCCACCAGAAAGGGACATTTCATTACATTCAATCCTGTTTTCCATTTTTTTTAAGCCATCAGTATTGGAATTTTCTCATTATATACAACTATTCCTCTGTCTACTATATTTAAAGTTTTACACATTTTTATGTAATGAGTCAGCACATAGCTGCAGACCGTATCCCTTGAAAGATGAACGTCTTCATACATGGTTTTCTTGCCAGTGTAAGAGTCCCAGGTGTTCCTGAAAGGTATTGCATTACTCATGCAATATTTTTCAAGTCGTTGGTTAACACCAACTCTCAACTTTGGTAGAACACCATGCATGACCTTATTCCTTCCTTATTCCTAATCATATCTACTACCACTACATTTTTATCCAACAACTCTTTGCTTGTACCTCAACAAATATTCTTTCCATCTACAGTATATTGCTCATTCTGTCCACTATATTTTCAACTTTTGCCCCCCCCCCCCAGAAAACATACACATAGTCTATTTCTTGCATTCCTGGAGCAGAAGGCTCTATCCATAGGAGCAGAAGGCTCTATCCATAGGAGCAGAAGGCTCTATCCATATAGTGCATTTGCTAATCCCCAACAACCAATTTCCTCCTATCTTTTTTGTTATGCTGTACAGCTTTCCTGCTTACAGGGTTCCCGCTCAAGTTCTCCTCTGGGTTCCTGCTAAAGTTCTCTTGGATCCTGCTCAAGTTCTCTTCCTGTAAAACAGAGAAGTGGTTCGACGTCTCAACCACTGCCTTCCTGATGATTAATTCTCGTCCTTCGGTGTGGTGCTAGCTCCTAGTTTACCCACCACTCTCCAACTATTCTGCTGGGTATCCTTCTGCTTTACGTCCTTGCACTCCATTAGACGTTTCATCTGCTCCCTTAGCCTGCCAATCTCTGCTCTAAGCTGCAGGCAGAGCTCGTGCAGGACTTGAGGTGAGGTCATGATGTGTGCCATTGTTGATCACAACAACAATCACAGTCACTAGCTAAACACACAATTGCACTTCACATGAGCACACCAGCCATGTTCTCATTATACCAGCCATGTTCTCATTATACCAGCCATGTTCTCATTATACCAGCCATGTTCTCATTATACCAGCCATGTTCTCATTATACCAGCCATGTTCTCATTATACCAGCCATGTTCTCATTACACCAGCCATGTTCTCATTACACCAGCCATGTTCTCATTATACCAGCCATGTTCTCATTATACCAGCCATGTTCTCATTATACCAGCCATGTTCTCATTACACCAGCCATGTTCTCATTACACCAGCCATGTTCTCATTATACCAGCCATGTTCTCATTATACCAGCCATGTTCTCATTATACCAGCCATGTTCTCATTATACCAGCCATATGTTCTCATTACACCAGCCATGTTCTCATTATACCAGCCATGTTCTCATTACACCAGCCATGTTCTCATTATACCAGCCATGTTCTCATTACACCAGCCATGTTCTCATTACACCAGCCATGTTCTCATTACACCAGCCATGTTCTCATTATACCAGCCATGTTCTCATTACACCAGCCATGTTCTCATTACACCAGCCATGTTCTCATTACACCAGCCATGTTCTCATTACACCAGCCATGTTCTCATTATACCAGCCATGTTCTCATTACACCAGCCATGTTCTCTTTACAAGACTTGTTCTCACTGCACCAGTATTTTTTTTGCACTACCCTCATTCTCCTTACACCAGCTTGTACAGCATGTACAAACTTGTGCATGTTACATATACTGTAGTTATGCACATTATACCAGCCTGTGCGCTCTGCTCATTGCACCATATGATTTCACTTAAATATTAACACGATTCTCCAGTTGGTAGCAGAAAATAATGACCTTCAGTGGTGACAAATTTCAATTGCTTTGGTATGACAGTATAAAAAATTACCCACAAAGAGCGGCTGTCATCAAAATTGTCATGTCACATATGCAAAAAAAAAAAAAAGGAAAAAAAATGTTGTGATGATATATTTGAATTTGGAGCACCTGGACCTGGATTGTACCTAGAGGGGATTCTGTTCTCCTACCCAACTAATCTTCTACTCTATTCGCATATGACTTGAGAGAGATTGGTCCAACAAGCTGTTTCTTGGGGTGGCCCGCATGCCCACATATCCACTACAACCCGGTTGGTCTGGCACTTCTTACAGAAAACTATCTAGTTTCTCTTAAAATCCACTTTTGTTTTGGCAATATTTCTATACTTGCTGGGAGGATATTGAACAACACTGGACCTCTGATGTTCATATCTGTGTTCTCTCATTGTGCATATGGCACCTCTACCCTTCACTGGCTCCATTCTGCATTTCCTTCCATGTCATTCACTTCAGTATGTTGCTGTTTTACTGTGCAAATTTGGTACTCGCCTTCCAGTACAGTATTTTCCATGTATACAGTTACAGTACGCGTACTTTCCAAACCCCTCGGGAGTAAGACTGGATGAATAGCCTGTTGTGTTCGGATAAGTGGTTCGTCTTCCTGAAAAGCTGGGGACGGGGGGAATTGATAATTTTGTTGCAGAAATTAGACAGTGTTTAGTTTTGTACTCACCAATATGAAAAGTTCTGAGCTGCTTGTTAATACTATCGCTCACCGGGCAGGCGTGCGGTCAACTTAAGGGTCGTGCACCGAGCGTGCGGGTAAGCGCGCGGTGACACATAAATGTGTATAGTCGTTCCATTTTCTCACCTTAATTCTCGTGCTACGTTGCTCGTTTTGGTATCATTGTGTTCACAATTAAATTCCCTACAGATGTGTATGAATATAATGTACAAAAGCCTGGAGTGCCTCCCCGCAGAAAAGCCTAAAGTTACCCTGAACAAGCACCAATTTGTTCACTGCAACCTAATGTGTATACTCGTTCAATTTAATAATATCAAATTTCGTGTTACGTCTTTCATTTTGGTATCAAATTGTTCGCAATAAAAAGGCGCGTATTTTAAAACTACAGTAGTCCCATAATAATAGAGCAATAACTGGAATTTTAACAAATATTTTAATTCTGGACTCTCATCATCACAAAATTATTTATATCTTTTTCCAGTGTTCTGACAAATTTTTGTGTTACATCTTTCATTTTGGTGTCAAATTGTTCGCGACGTAAAGCTGCGCATTTTAAAACTAGTCCCAAGATAATAGGACAATAAATAGAATTTTAACAAATATTTTAATATTTTGACCAAAAGCCTATTTATAATCTTTCAAGTGTTCGGACATCAATTTTCATGTTATAGCTTTCATTTTGGTATCAAATTATGCACAATATAAAGGCGCTTATTTTGATACTATCCCGAGGTCGATTGGATAAAAAATGAATTTTATACAAATATTTTTTGTAGTGGACGCAAGTCCGGTCCAAAGTTACCGATAGTGTTAACTTGATGATTATTGTTGATGGAGCATTGTTATTTAGATAGAAAAGGTGGTGGTGAATGATGATAGAGTTGGGTAGATTGAAGTGGAGATTAATGGTGATGAGGTAACCTCAGCAGACTGCCTTTCATCACATACCCTAATGTACCTAATGCCATGGCAGAGTTTAAGGCTTCTGAGCCATCCATTAGTGTATGAACACTGCTCAAGTGGTGCTGTGTATGGTCAAAGGACAAAGAAGGGAGATGTATCTTTAACTTCCTAACAGAACTGTTAGTCAACAAAGTAAAATTGAATCATCCATTGTGAAAAGCTCAGTCCCCATAAGGTACTGGGAGCCGGTCGGCCGAGCGGACAGCACGCTGGTTATCTTGAGTTATCTTGAGATGATTTCGGGGCTTTAGTGTCCCCGCGGCCCGGTCCTCGACCAGGCCTCCACCCCCAGGAAGCAGCCCGTGACAGCTGACTAACACCCAGGTACCTATTTTACTGCTAGGTAACAGGGGCATAGGGTGAAAGAAACTCTGCCCATTGTTTCTCGCCGGCGCCCGGGATCGATCCCGGGACCACAGGATCACAAGTCCAGTGTGCTGTCCGCTCGGCCGACCGGCTCCCTTATTCATATCGACCGGCATTTATTCATATTGAATTCCATTTAGCATATGGTACTCCAAGTACTTATTGTGTGTAGATCAATTTGAAGATTATTATTGTCTGTCTCCTATATTTCCCAATAAACATATTAGCATCATCCACAAACATGTTCATATAATGCTGTATTCTTTCTGCTAGATCATTTATGTAGACGATGAACTTGACTGTGTGTGTGTGTGTGTGTGTGTGTGTTGTAGCAATTTAATAAATATAGTAGGACTTTAGAACAACAATTTGATAATTTGATATTAATATAAAACTAGGATAATTATTTCTGCCAACTCAATAATGTATTTCAAAATGAAGGAATTTGTTGCCTGTTAATTTTTTCTATTGTTTGTTTTAGAGTGGAGGAGGGCCACCAGGTGGCAATGGTCCTTCCAGTTACAGTGCACCTCCGTTGGGTTACAGAATGCCACCCCCAGGCCCTACTATGCCTCGTCTCCCACCACCAAGTTTCATGCCCCCAGGAGCTCCGCCCGGCCTCCCACCACCAGCATTCACTGTCCCACCACCTGGATTTATGAGCTCTTTTGGTCAGGCTCCTGCAGGTATATATTAAAGAATTCAAGTTTATTTATAAACTTCGGTGAAGGATTAAAGATTTATATTTACCATGCTGTAATCAGGGGATTTAGGTACCTTATAATTTTCCAAATTTTTCCTTCTAACAGATTCTCATTCATTATCAGATCACATTATTTTGACTTTAAACTTATACAGTAATGCAATGCTACACACTAGTTTGAGCAAAATGTTATGTTTGTGCTTGTAACCAGGTATAATACGTGCTCAGTAATCCCCATTTTGGTGACCTGAAAATCTTATGAATCTGCAAAATTCCACATTTAAGTGTTGTACCTTTTTAATTTTTTTTTAACTGGAAGTGTGTTTTGGGTTATCGTAACTACTACTGGAGGAGAAACCCGAATATGTTCACCTAGTTGTGTTTGCGGGGGTTGAGCTTTGCTCTTTCGGCCCGCCTCTCAACTGTCAATCAGCTGTTTTACTAACTACTTTTCTGGGGGGAGCCCCGTCGGCTCCCCGGAGCTTTACCGGCTGATATGCTAATGTCAGACTTTGGCATCAGTCATGTGTATGGAGTTCTAGGGCCTACCGGGGACCACGAGCCAGAACCTGGCCCCCTCAGAGAGGCAAGGGGAGCAATGGCCTATAGAAACACCCGTGTGGTTGGAAGCATTCTATGTCTGCCATCGACCGGGTCAAGCATCCAGAAAGGTAAGCATTCCAAAACAAACCCCTATTCTGGTGAAAATTGCTACCTAAAGCTGAACTAGTGGATAGAACTCTTCAACAGAAAACAAGGAAACTAGTATGACGTCATACGTCACCGCGCCGCTGTCTGCGCAGCTCCCCCCTCCCCGGGAGGGGGAAGGGGGAGCCCCAGACCTCCCACGCTGGCTATCCACCCATCAGTTCTGAGGCTGGATGTCAAAACACGCGAAAAACGCCGACCGGAGGGAGGGAGGGTTGCCGGGGAGCCTCCGGGTCTCACCCAGAAAGTGGCGTTTCATTACATTCAACGCTGGTTTTCTGGGGGGAGCCCCGTCGGCTCCCCGGAGCTAACTACCCACAGAGGAAGGTCAAAGGGACAGAACCGGGAGGCGGACCCCACGCACCCCCCAAGGAGGCGATACAACCGGCAGCAAACGCCAACCCAAGGCGCCACAGCCCCGAAAATCCCGGAACAACACGAGAACCACGAGCAGCAAGGCCCCTGCACGAACACCAAAAATCCATGCCCGAAAGACTGCAAGGCCACGTCGCCCAGACGGCAGCGAGAGCAGCGAAGCCACGAACGCCACAGCATGAGGGAAGAACACAGGCAGCTTAGCCGCAAGAACACGGCTGACCACCCGGGACACTATCCCCCGCGAACCGGGAAGAACAGAACCGGATCAACGCAAAACGCGCTCCGGACCCAAACGCATTCAATGCTGGTTTTTTAGTTTCCCGTGATCAGAGACTGCATTTTAACAATACTGTATAAGAAGAGAAAACAATTTTTTGGAAAGAATTTACTTTCGGCGCACCACGGGTGTTTCGTATTTTAGTGCAGAGCAGTGCAGTGGTTAACACACGAATGCAAAAACTCACTTAGACACAGGTAGGTTGGTTGGCCGGTCAGACCAGACACACTTAACACTTTGCGCTTTCCAGTAGACGTGAGTCGGCACCAATATTATTAAGCACACCGCACTCGTGCCCCTCGGGGGCGTCACGAGCAAAAATATTTGTATAAAATCCATTTATTATCCGATCAACTTGGGAATAGTATACAAATGTTTGCCATGAAATTTACGTTTTCTCTAATAGCCGAACAGCTTATAAAAGAAAACGGCGTGGCAGTGAATCATCGTGGTAAAACAATTGTACTATTGACACGACGAGTGTAATCGACGTAGTTTTTATATATGTTGCCGGTCGAACGCATCCTTATGTGACCTTTAATACTTATGTTCTTATAGAACATTCTATTGCGAGCACATTGGTACAAAAATGAAATACATACATCGACAAATAATGTCAGGACAGTGAATTGAATATACACTTTTCAAAGCGAGTTTCGCCGATATGCTGCCACGGGTAACACTTCGGCCACTTCCCACACTGTTTTGGGTGGGCTACGACATTGAATCTATATTTATATGCATATGTCCGTGTAGAGAATTTTATTGCGATTCCAATGATACCACAATTAGCGATGTAGGACAACTGTAGGCTTCGCAACCATTAAGAGAGTGGAAACATTTTGTTGCTGTTTGGCGCTCTTGGCGAGTGATCTGAATAGTTTTTTATTTGGTGTTGATAGTCCTTATGCTTGGGCGGAATTTTATAGGTATGCTCTTATAGACAATTTCATTGCGAACACAGTGATACCAAATTGAAATACGTGCGCCTTCAATTATTGTCAGGACAGTAAAAAGAGTGTACACTTTTTCAGTCTTACCGCGTAGGCGCGCGGAGCGCCGAAAGCATCTAGGGTATTATTTTTTTTGAGCGCCGAGAGTGCGAAAGTGTTAACAATGAAATCACCCACTCGCAACAACATAATGAAATATAACATATAAGAATAATACAATCATAGAATATTATGATGTGAATAATACAATACACGTGTATATAATGAAATTTAAATACAGTGGCACCTCGACTTACAACTCCCCCTACTTTCAAATTTTTTTTGAGTTGCAACCTCAATTTCGTAGGAAAATTCTATTCAACTTACGACCTTTGCCGCGACTTGTGACTTTGTTGATAGAAGTATAGGTTGACCGAGCGCATGGTTCCTGGTGGCACGGGCGACCACACTTCAGTTTACCAGTGTCATCCGCCGAGTGATGATCACACTTGAATATTGTATCTGGGAGAACAAGAAGATGGGTGGATGGTGAGGGGACTGGATGGATGGATGGTGAGAGGACTGGATAAATGAGGGCATTGGATGGTGGGGGAACTGGTGTTTTCTTCCCAATATTATTTGTAGTGACCTGTACTGCCACCTGCTGATGGCTAGTTTACTAACCAATAGTACTCTACTGTATAATGATAATGGTGTTCCTCACGATTCCAATAACCGCTTCAAATGGATGTTAGTGGATTGAGTTAGTTTCATTTTTCCCTTCCCTAACTGTGTAGCAAGATTTGCCATAGTGAATGATAAGTCAACTACAGTCTAAAACATGAATTGAGTGCTAGGTGGACCATGAAGTCTTGGCTCAGGTAGTGACTGGAGGATTCTCAGATAGTGTTTCTCCACCAAATGGGCTACCTTTTTATGAAAAATAAATACATGTGTTAAAGTATTTGAATAACACTCCTGTTATATTGATCTTCTGTCATTTGAATTAAAAACAAAATTCTTGCTGAATAGAGCACATTTAGTTGAGGGTGTGATTATTTATTTCAGGTGAGGGTAGTGGGGCTGTGATCTCTGCTGGCCCTCAGCTAAATACCCCTCCAGCCAGTAATTCTCCTGCTGCTGTCCAAGTACTGTCTCCAGCAACTACTCCAGGTCCTGCTACTTCTGCAAGTGCCTCACCTGCAAGTATAGCCATGCCTGGGACACCTTCTCCTGCCCTCCCTAACACCACTCCGACCACTATTGCAACCACTAAACCCGAGGCCAGGTAAATAAAGGTCCTGTGAGTTTTTGCTGGGAAATATAAATGGCAGAGTTCCCATTTGTATAGCTATTACTTAATTACTAACAAAGGTATATTTATCACAGCCTACTTTCATGCTAAATTATTAGAGTGACTGGTTCCAAATCTGCATACATAAATAACTCCACATGAAACCAGAAGGCATGGCAGGATGTGCAAAATATCCTCACTGAAAAACAGAGTGCAATAGATAAACTGAGAGAGAACTTGATCAACATCAAGGTGCTCCAAACTTGTCAATACACTCCCTCCACACTAAGTGGCATAACTGGCAAATTTTTCACAGTAGATAGAACTCAATAAACATCTTCAAAGAGTACCTGAGCAACTAGGCTCTGATACATACATAAGGATGTGAGCAGCTGCAGCCAACAGCTTGGTTGACCAGACCAGAAATGGAGTATTGGAGGTATAGTAAGGTAAACAAATATGTTAGCATTGGTGTTGCATAATAACCAAAAACTACAAATTTTCAGTTCACCTACGAAGGACAAGAAAAGTGTGTGGACAGAGCACAAGGCCCCAGATGGAAGAATATATTTTTACAATACAGTCACACGACAGTCATCATGGGAGAAGCCAGATGAATTGAAGACACCTGCTGAGGTGAGACACTTTGTCATGTGGAGTTCTTTGGCTCCTGTTTTGTGATTTTTTTTTATATGATAAAATTAGTAAACTTTGATTAATTCAATTTACTTGAAACTCTAATATATAATTGTTATTAAATATTTAGTTTTAAATTAGCTCACAATACCCTACTAAATCTTCCTCTTTCTCTGGGCAGAATAATGCAGTCAGACAGGACTATATGAACTTTTGGAAGATGATATCTAATGAGGGATTGTGGTAGAACTCATGTAAAGAACTTGTATGATCTTGGCATTCTGTTGTATGCTACACCTACAGTTTCTCATGTTTTGGTGGTGGCAACAAAAAAAGTCAAATTTTGTATAACTAAGGAGGCATATTTGATAATTATCTGTGGCCCTAATACTAGATGTTCAGCCTTTTCTGCACAATATATATATTTAATAAACTTTTCTGTGGAGAGTCCCTTCGACTCCACGGAACTATTCTGGGCTGATGTGTATATATTAGACCGTGGCAACAGTCAATTGATGGAGATCTTAGCCTACCAGTGACCACGAGCCGGTCGACCGAGCAGACAGCACGCTGGACTTGTGATCCTGTGGTCCCGGGTTCGATCCCAGGCGCCGGCGAGAAACAATGGGCAGAGTTTCTTTCACCCTATGCCCCTGTTACCTAGCAGTAAAAAAGGTACCTGGGTGTTAGTCAGCTGTCACTGGC